>NC_041372.1:12357545-12580045 GCF_900634415.1 Cottoperca gobio
GCGTCTCTGTTCCTCACAGATAATCTGCGTGTATTCGGGAGCACAACAATCTGCCGCTACATCTGTTTCCCACCATAATACATTTATACATGTACACACTGATGCTGCAGCTGAGAGCACTGTGTGTGTGTGTGTGTGTGTGTGTGTGTGTGTGTGTGTGTGGGAGGGGGGGAGAGAAACACCTAGGAGCTGTATCATAATGTAAAAACACCGAATGAGATGTGTAAATAGTCTTGTTATCCACTTTCTTGCTTTAAAGGGGGTGACATCATCATCTATAAAGGAGTGGATTCAAGTACTACGCACATTTGAAACTACAAATAGCTTCCACCCCCCCCCCCCCCCCCCCCGCAGGCGTTAAACCCTCCTGATCTGATGTTTTTCATGACTTCTAATTGTTCTAATTCGTTCCTTCTCTTCTGGCTGCGTAGCCGTCTCACTGTCGCCGTGTTGAGTTCCTTGTCCTCTCTTTAAAAGAGGCGTCTTTACTACCCTATAAAATGCACCTACTAAATATAACCCCTGTTACGACGGCGCTTTGTTACACATTACATTCTTTCTTCAATAATACTTAAAAGAAGTCAACGCACCAGGTGATGTTAATTCCTTCAGTGTTCATACAACACAAATACTTTCTATGCTTTACAAACTCCCACCGAGATCAGCTCTACATCCTTTCTGTCCATATGGTCCAAGCTTGTCTTCCCATTTTGTCATGTGGCCGGGGCTGCTTTCCAACACATTAATATTCATCGAAATGGGTTATTGGCAACTGTTCCCCCCCCCCCCCCCCCGTTGCTATAAAGACAGTGACAGTAACTTCTCTGATCCTGGAGGAGATGCAGTAACTGTTACTCGTCTCTTCAGATGCTGCTGAAGGGGACGTCTGCACCGCTCACTACAGAGCAGCTATTTCTCATGTTCTTCTGACTGTTAGCATCAAACAAATCCACTTGTCCTTCATCGAGACTTGATAGGGAGGGATGCATTCAAGTGTGTGTGTGTGTGTGTGTGTGTGTGTGTGTGTGTGGCTCAGCAGTGTAAGGCACATTTATTTGGAGGCTGTACAGTACAGTATGTTACTGTAATCACACTCATTCACTAAGAGCATAATCTCAGCAGCATAATCACGGTGCGGGTTTGGATGTGTTAATCACTCTGGATAAGTGTGTCAGCTCTGAAAAGCAAATGTTTGTGTCTGCATTAGAGGATTGTGGCGATGTGCGACTAAAGGGTGCGTCATGGATGTGAGAAGCCTTCGAAACTCATTGCATGTGTGTTGGGCTGCTTTAAAAACTTCTAATGAGACGTCTTTAAGTTCAAGGTAGTTTTCTTACCTTAAAGAAAAGATTTGAAGCAAGAATGCACAAGAAACGTGTTAAAATATCTCTGCAGAGCGTTGCCTCTCCACGTGCAAACTGTTGTATGCATCTAGCAAAAGTCCGAATTTGGAAATGAGAAGAAGAAAGCCAGACTGGACTCGGATCATAAAGCATTAACCCTGGTGGACAGCTGCCGGCAGGAGGTCGTCTGTGGAGGGACGTGTGAGGACAGGGGGGCAGCCAGGGTTACGAGGTCAGCTGCAGTGATTAAAAGGAGCCAAGTTTAGCCGACGAGGGCCGCCGGTGAACAACTGGAGCGGCGGCGCCGGTCTGACTTGAATTCATCGAGAGAAGAGGAAGAGACGGAGCGAGCAGGCAGATCAAAGCGACTTTATTCACTGAGAGCTTTTTGCAAAACAAAAACAACAACAACAGCAGAAGGAGGACAAACGCAACAGAAGTGCTGACATGGAGGATATGAAAGTGTAAAACCCCAGGCCCCATGGCTACGGCCCAGTAAGAGACAGAGCCTTACAGCCCGCTGAACGTCACGAGGAACGATACGGATCATGAACTTATCAGATCTTGGTACGCATGCATCTAATCCACGTTATATTCTAACATTGCACAGCTGTGTGTGTTTGGAGAATGCTCTGCGTGGGGAGATTAAAGGTGTTCAAACTTGGGATACATTCAACACACCCACTGCTGGATTTGTGCTGATATTAAAGATCCGACAAATACTTGGTTGATTACATGACCGGCTACCTGAACCTCCCCGTGGCGCTGTCCTCGAGATTCAATTATGATGACGCTCAAATGTCATCCTTGTAATAGCACTATAGGGAATTACAGCTCACACAGGCTGCAGTGGGGGGAACCTGATTATAATGGAAGGGTGGGCGGCAGCAGCGTCCTGCACACAAGTCCTAACGATAAACTGTCCATCCTCTGTGGGTTATGTTATATGATATTTCATGCAGTGCCAGCTACGCTCTCTGTAATGCCACTTCCTGCTCTTTGCAGCCCGGCGGCCAGTATTTTATCAGAGCACAAACAAAAGCGTTTCCAGGCTGAGTGTTCTGTGTGTGTCACGTGATTCATTGTGTGTCCAACATTTTGTTTGTGTATGGAGTTACAGCACGGGGGCCACGATGTGTTCCTCTTTAGAACATTTCTATTGGCAGCCGTACCAAACAAAGTCCTCTGCTCCACTAAATGACATGTTTACACTTCAAGGTGTTTGTCTTCACGCACTGACGGACTCCAGGTGTGCCAACGCTTCTCACAGACCACACACACACATGTTCAGGGCTCGTATATATATATAACAGAGAAGGGGATTACTTTTCAACCCGCCATGACCTCGGAGACACACTGTTTGGTAGAGTACAGGTGCTCCATCACTGTGTCACAGTGGCTTCTCACACAGCGGCTCGGGACTGATTTAAAGTTTGAGGTCGTTTGAGGTCACACGGAGTTCAGGAAGCATAAAGGAGGTAAGCTCGTACGTCTTGTCCAATGAATCTCAGCTGTCTAGCGATGACGGCACAAACCCTCTTGTGGCTTTTTAGAAATGTGGCTGAAGCTGCTGATGGAGCTGAAGTTACTGGGAGATACTTGAACACATTCCCCGTACGTGTTTATCCTTTAGCTTCAGGCTCGCAAGTTAAATGATTTGTATAGTATAAACGATGTTCTCAAGTCCGGCCGGGAATACATCATCATCGGCGGCGTTGCACGTTGCTGACTAACTGCTGGATATCTGCGCTGAGTGAAACCATCATCTCTGCCTTCCTGATGAGGAAGATGAGTCAAGTCTTGTGTACAACAGCAATCAGACATTCACAGTTTATGTTGGACCTCCAGTGTCGCCACCAGAGGGTGCATTACGTCACCTGAAAGCCCTTTTAATCCAGCCGGGGCTGCGTGGCTGGTGGGCCAAGATAAGGAATGACCACTGATAACTCCAACTGTGAGAGCACTTGCTGCCGTGCACGTCTCAAACTCTCTCTGCAACAGTGTGAGGGCATTCACACTGATTATGTAGATTTGGCCTGAACAAATATCCGGCTCATCACTGCACGACAGAGGTACGGGCTCATTACGTAAAGTGGTTCATTTAGAGATTTTAAACTATGATGCAGAAAACATATTGAGTGAGTTTTGTTCCCAAAAACTGGATTATTTTCCACTGAACAAAGTTTGCTGGCTGGAAAGTTTGGAAAGCCATTATTAGGGTGTCGCGTTCAGACGTCTTTCCTGCAGGAAACGCTGAATATTTCACCCACATTGTTTTTCTTTTTCCATTCTAAGTGCAGCCGAGACATAGAGTCATCCGATAGCGATACAAAGGGAGAGTCTATGTGTGTCATTTGGGGGAATTTATGAGCTGATTTACATAATCACAGAGCTGATGAGTGATGTTCTGCTTCTCAGCAGCTCTGCGTACAGTGCGGTACAGTTTCAGATGGGATTACATCCCCTCTGCTCCCGTATAAAAGAGCTCATTATGTGTGCCAGCATAGAAGACCGAGTGATGCAAGTTCACGACTTCAAGTGGAGGAAGTGCCAATTCAATCTCTTTAATAATCAATCAAACCATATTTGAGTATGCAGTCCACTTTACAAACAATGTTGTATTACAATCTGGGAAGGAGTGAGCCAAAAGTGCCATGTTCTCTGTGGAACTATTGCTTTTAAGTTATTTCATAAATTGCTGAATTCATAGGGGATTTGAATCACTATAGTCCTGCCTTTACCTTTTTGTATAAAAAAACATGTTTGGGGGCATTCCTAAAAGCAGCTGGTTCCAGGTCAGGTCAGCTGGACTTCATGGGACTTTAAAGGCAACACAACAGGGAACATTCACAGTACACAGAGAGTGGGGGTAGGGGGGGGGGGGGGGACAATAGGGGTCCAACAGCTAATTTTACAGGCTAATCTGGCCATGCTAATAACTATAAATCAATAAACTTTACACTGTTTCTACTCTAATAATATGGATTGTATTCCATAGTCCTACCTGCTTTCCCCATATGGAGCAACAATTGCTCTTACATGATGTATGTAATGGTGAAAACTCATTCAGGGGGCTTGGAGAACTACGCCCCCCCCCTTCAGTGACTTCAGCACCCAGGTTTGGAGCACCAGACCTCTCCAGGGTGGACGCCTTAAAGTCGAAACGTTACCCTCTTTCTCCTTCATGACCGCGTTTTGACTCCAGGTGTAAACAAACACACCTGGAGTCCAACCTTCAGGCTCGGACCCGGGGAGGGAATGCTCGCTCGTTCGGCTCAGTTTCAGGGTGGACTGTACCAATGTGAATCCTAGGTGGAGGTGGAGGCGGAGCCAGAAAGATAAACAAGACCATTTTCTCCCGATTTCGCGTGAGCAGTTTAGTTAAACCGGAGCGTCCACAAGGTGCACCGAATACAACCCGTCACTTATTTGCGTTCACATTTAACGGTTCACTCGTATTTGCTGTTGATTTATTTGAAGAGAACTTTTTCCAACACCCCTAAAAACTCCATCGCTACATCTTGCTTTTTTTTGATTGACCGCTCCATATTTTTTTTTTTCTTCCTGTGTGCAGAATTTTCCTCCTGCTGGAAAAAGGATAAAACAACAACACTGGGGGAAAGGGAGGAAGAAGGCACAGCGGAAAAATAAAAGAGGTGGAGGAAAAAGTGAAATAACAGGAGACTGGGAAGACTGGAGGGACAGGTTTGGAAAGAGAGCAAGAAGACAAGTGGAGAACTAGACTTGCCATATATTTTTTGAAGTCCCTGCTTTTGTGTGAAGATTTTTTTTGTTTCCTCTCTGCTGGCTAAAGGTGAGTGCATCCCGTTGTTATTCTAGTAGCATTATTGTGTTTATTTGATATTTGAAAAAGTGTTTTAGGTCTTAATGTTCTCCTGCAGAAAGTGAGGGAGTAGCCTGTGCACATTTGTCATTGTTCATTCTACAACAGTCGTGCAACAAGGCAATACAACGAGCTAATTAATGCGTGTTTTGGGGGGGGGGGAGAGCTGCAACGCTGACCCTCTGTTTAATATCGCCCCCCCCCCCCCATGTTTTCCTCCTTGATTGCATCCAGGAACACGCTGCTCGGTCCGCCTATCAACAACAAAAACAGCCAACTCTGCAAGACATGAATATCTGAATGTGTTTTGAAGCACCAATTGAAAATAAATAATATTTAAATAACATTGTGCATGCATGGGAGCTTGATAAGAGTGCATGTGTGACAGAGAGAGTGCGTGTTATTGAGGCGCACATGTGGAATAGCCAGCGGCTCTTTGTTCCTCTCCACCCACCCCCCCCTATTATAACCGACCTAGGCATGACAGCTCAACTGCATGCCTGGGTGTCCGGCAGACATAATGTAGGGCAATATTGGCATCCTCGTGGTGCATGAACTGGAATCATATATGAATCAGACTTCCCCCCCCCCCCTCCCCTCCTCCTCCATCCCAGTCTCGTCTTTTCATCCACCAGAATCAGCATTGCTCTTCCTTTGTGGTGTTTAAAGCGGGTGTCCCTACAGAGCTGCAGCAGTGGTTATTTCATTTGTGAAATACCTTTTATTGTCGTGATAGAAAGATTGTTGTTGTCTCTTTTTAAGAGGAGGAGGTAGTCAGTTTGGGGCTGTTGTAAGGGGGGGGGGGTCGAGAGGGGTGTTGTGGCTCTTGGCGCGCCAGAGGACGGGATATAAAGTGTGTCAATGTCAAATAGAGGTTTGTCCCGTGTGTGTGTGTGTGTGTGTGTGTGTGTGTGTGTGTGTGTGTGTGTGTGTGTGCGTTCACTGGGTATGTGCTGGCTGGGATTCTTTCTTTTTTTTTTACTGAGAAAAAAAAAATCATGCAGCAAAGCCCTGAAAAGAGCCGTTTCGTAAGAGTCTTCCTTGTGGAATATCTTATTGCTTGGTGCGCGAGGGGAAATGTTTTGCTTCAGTGTGTCGTGCCAGACCAAGGACACACACACTCACTCTCTCTCTCTCTCTCTCTCTCTCTCTCTCTCTCTCTCTCTCTCTCTCTCTCACACACACACACACCTCTGTCTACACGCAGCTCTACAGACAGGTTCACGCTATGCTGCAAGCTGCACGCACGTACTCAAGCAAAGCTCGCGCGCAGATTGTGTGAGTCATACCGCATTTGGAGACTCGCGGCCTTACTGTTTTTTGAGTGAAGTGGAGCCCCTGCTGATAACGCGCGCGCACATAAACACGTACAGACTTGTGCGCGAGCGCAGGCAAGCTCTTCTGAAATAGACATTGCTCCAGGATTGTGCATGGAGATGTTCAAATGCGCACAGGCTCTTTGCGAGCTATGTCAAAAATGATAGGCTGACACACACACACAAGTGTACTGTTTATCTTTCTTTGTTGGAAATGCTGGTGGGTGTGGTGTTACCAGCAGGCCTGTTTCTATAATGTTGTGGCAGTTTATTTCAAAATCATTTTAAGGATCAAACCAGAATGGGTGACCACACATTGAAAAACTTGGCTCCTGAAAAATAGTTTATAGTAGGATATTAAAGGGACAGTTTACTCAAATCTCAGTTTACACGTGCACACAGTTCAGGTTTAACCAAGACAGTAAACCTCCGGTTCTGAAAAAGGAAGCCAATGTGGAAGTGCTTTAAACTTGCAGTCTTCTAATGGCCAGCAGGGGGCGACTCAACTGATTACAAAAAGAAGTCTGATTGTATAGAAGTCTATAAGAAAAATGTCCCTACTTCCGGGCTAGCTTGTGATTGACAGCTCGCTACCACAGTGTTGTCTGTTTTGGGTGCTGTCCGTGTTTTCGTCTTAGAACTTTAATCCTTTCACAGTGTGTTTTCATTTCATGAAAGTTAATCGAAACATTCTGGTCGCCTAAAGATATTCTTGTTCAGTGTTTGGCTGTACACTTGTGTCACTTCTGGTTCCAAGATGGCGGCAGCCAAAAAGCTACACTCGAGGCTTCAAAACCGTAGTCCATAAACCAATGGGTGACGTCTGAGAATGATATTTTAACTGTCATGGTACTCCCTGTGTAGTACCTATGTATGAACCTTAATTTGTCATGCCACCAATGTCACTTTTCAATGCTCAGAGTAGCACAAACACAATTCAATTCATCTATATCAGAAATCTTAAAGCCTCAGCAGATAACAGCAGAACCATCTGCACAGCTGGATATCATTCCACACCAGCAACATAGGTGCTATTCTGAACCACCCTGCTGTATATTGAATAATATGGCACCACAAGGACCAGCTACATCATTAAAACCCCGATTACACATTACTGTGTGTGAGCTCAACGTGTTGGAGACGACATGTTTGGAGACTTCAAAGACTTTCCCTGTAATCTGTTCCAGTATCCTACATTTTAACTCATGGGGTATTTATAGAGGTCAGGACAACACATTGTTCTGTTATTTTAATTTGATTCGTTTCCCCAGATGTTGAGCTGCACAACCGATCTTGTGTAATGACGCCTGTTCTTTATATGGACTTAGTGGCGTTCTCAGCACAAAGGAAATATAAGAATTAATGCTGCTTGTTTCACATCATTGTGAATTAAATGTCTTTGGGGTTTTGTACTGTTGATGACAGAAATGTGTCAGTATTTATTTACATTTTGTAGACTTTGAACAAATAAGCAATAAATTAATCAATAATAACTCAACCCAGAACAATATCCTTTTAAATACAGTAAAATGCAAGTAGGCTGAGGCAGTCTTACATGATTATATTGTGTCACTATGTAAAAGTGTACTGAAAAAACAAAAGTATTTAACTTTTTAGTCAGATTTCTTTCCATCAACTCAAGCAAATCTAATTTTAAGTATAAACAGTTTCTAGCATACATTTTTGGACTGATCGATGAACGTCTACATCAACTGTGTGACCGCCAATGGTTGTTGATTATCTTCCAGCAGACCCCGGTTGCACTGAGGACACTGTTACTTTAAATGATCCGGCATGTCATCGAGTCACAGCTGAGTTTTTCTGGAGTCGTGTCGTATGCATCTGTCGTGATCAAAAATAAACTCTTCAGTTGGAACAGTTGCTTTGAGGTCTGACGCTACATCCCCGAGTGTTTGTGTTCTGGCCAGACTAATAATCCAAGATCAGCTTGTTGACATCATTAAACTGTGGCGGTTCAGTGTCCTCACATGGAGCTCGCAGACATTTCTGAACCCACTCCAAAAACAAGAAGTATTTGTAATATGCATTTGACTTTCCCTGGCATTGTATGGCTATAGATGGTGATGACCATGTTTGTCCACCGCACGTTGAATTGTCTCTGCAACACTGTACTTGTTGCCATGGTGGCTATTGACCAACCTGACCCCATTACAGACCAGTTGTAGTATCATTGGACATCCCCTATGTTCATTTGGATTGTCAGGGACAGTTTGACCTTCTGCACTCTAGGCAGTCGACTCAAAGGTCAACAGGGTTCCCTTTTTTCAAATCCGTGACGAAAGTGGAGGAAATGGCAACTGTAGCTGATTAAAAATAGGAGAACCACCAGTAGTGTAAATATTAAACATTACAATTGTATATTTGTTCCATCAGCCAAAGCACAAATGCACTTCCTCGGCCGGTGGTGGGGTCGGGGGTAACTTACTCTACCAATATTAACATTTACTCTCGCAGTGTTTGCTAATCCATCAGTGTTGACTGCAGGGGAAGACGATATGCTTGACCTGTTGTAAGGATGCTCAAGGTGTGTAAAGTGTTGAGGTATTGTTAAGTTCAAATCATAGTTCATTGCTCACCTTCAATGTTGGAGAAAGTGGATTCACATCTGGAGAGTTTGACTCAAACCGAAAGCTTTTGACATAAAATAAAAGCATGATTAATTATTTTTGAAATTATGAGTCATTACTCATAGTTCAGGTTTTGACCAGGCTTTAAATGAGCTACACTGGTTGACCAATGTTCTTGATGTTGTAGTTAGATCGCATGGCACTCAGGTCTGATAGTTGCTATGAAATAGAAGACGCTGATAACACTGTTGAACAGGAGATGAATGTGTTCCTATGCAGTAAACTACGCCAGTAAACCATATGTAGAGGTGTACTCAGGTCCCAGACTATCAGGGAATCAAATGTTGTTGTCATCCCGACTGCTCAGAAATAGTCTTTGTCCTTATGTTGAGGTGTTGACGCCGAAATGATCTCCTCTCTAAGTGCACGGCAGCTGTTGGATTCATTCGGACCTATCAGTGTTGAGCCACTGATTAAATGTGAAGTATTGTTTTAGTAAGTGCACTGTGTTCTGGTGTTTGGTGGTGTTTCAGAACTGATACAGGAGCTGATGTTCATGCCTGTGGGTGTAATTGCCTCTTCAGAGTGAGAGTTTTGTTTACTGCTCAGTTTGAGTATCGCCGTTCATTTGTACCAGAGGAGATAGCCACTTTAATTAGTTTGCCATCGGAACAATCGTTAAAACAAATGAGGGGGTAAAGTTTTTAAAGCTGTAATAATCAAGATTTTCAGATTGTAAATTGATCCTGTGTGATGTAAAAGCGCCTTAACTGCTCTAATCAACCCTGTTTCCAGCCGCAGCTGATTGAAGAAGATCTCAGATGAACTCACTGTATGTTCCCTGATCAAAGAACAACAAAGAACAATGTGGAACATTTAGCACATAAAGAGGCAGATATTTGTCTCAGAGGTTGGTGGAGACCAAAAAAAAGCTATAACGATAGTTACTGTCGGACTTCCTGTCATTACGAGACAAAGGACACGTCCCTGAATGAATGTTGTGTTTGCCGGATGTGTAAAGTCAACCGTTTGCTAACACATTCACCGACTTTGACATTTTGGTGTTCTCAGCTACTTGGCGATGCTGCCAAGTGGCCAAAAAGATTGACGAATGCAGCTTTAAGTTTTATTATTCAGCAGCCTGATTATTGTTTAATTCAGTCTTTTATAACTCCATAGTTACACAAACATATCGTTGTTTCTGCATGCCATTTATCATACATTTCGAGCAATTTTGGAACAAGCATCACATAATTAACCCAAAGAGCCAATTATTAGTTAGTACTTTTGACAAATATTCGCTGGTTTCGCCTTATCCAGATATATTGAAATGCATTGTTAAGTTGTACATATAAAGAAAAGTCCCTCCTGTCCTTTATTTACACTAGTGGTGGGCCGTCAGGGCCAGCAAGGCCTTCTCTGCTGGCCTAAACATCATCAGAATATAAATTTAATTTTGATATATTTTTTTCCACAAATATGTATTAAATTATTCCCCATAGTCTATTCTCTTCATTTCATAGTTTTCCTCTTGGTTGCGCTGCTTCCAGCCTCAGATAGAGATTTGGAGGTCTGGCCTCTATGTTAGAGCTTTTATCCAATCATATTTCAGCCATGATGTGTTGCCAGGGTCCAAGAAATCTGCCCTGAGGCCTTCAGAATCAACAGTGCGGGCGCCTGTCGCTTAAAGTGAACGGAACAAAACTGTGGTGTTAACCAATCAGATTTCGAGTTGGGGACACCGGGGCCATAACGTCAGCACGTCCACGTCTTTTGATTGGATACGCACTATTGAGAGGCAGAGCTACGCAGAGCTAGCAAACTCTGAATGAGCTAATTTGTGTAGATTTCTACAAGCTGTTTTTTTTCAACCCACAATGCCTGAAGGAGGAGAAGAGATTGATTTGGTCGCAGATATCATTACAACGCCATTTTCAAGACGAACTTTTCAAGAAAAGCTAGACATCGTGAGAAGAGAACGGCCAACCCTGACGCTAGCTAGCCTATCACAGCTGGGAAAAGGGTTTGTCCTCCACTTTCAAATCACTAACTCCGAGCGGTACCCCCGGCTCACAGCCTCCGAGAGGTACTGCACATTGTACTGCTGGGAATGCCTGCTATTTACAACTAAATGTTTCGTAAATATTAATATTACTGTTGTTAGGGTGATGCAACGCCTGGTTATACTGCGTTTGTGTCTAAATGTATAGTTTCTAGAGCCATGACGTCATAATGATGGTATTAAGAGGTGGAATAATTCAGGTAGGACTGTGTAGGACATCACTGAAGGCTTAGGTGTGAAGTGCACGGCCCACCACTGATTTACACGCTCCACTTGTGTCCCGTAAGGCCCATCAGCGTGCAGCTACTGTAACTAACTGTGTCTAACGTTGCACCAACAGAAACATTGATTCTTCTCTGTGGACAGTGGATTCAGCTCGGTGTGTTAAAACCCGACCAACGTGACACGAGAGACCATTCAGAACGCAAAACAAACATTGAAAGTTGTGCTCACGGGCTACTGAAAAATGAATCATTTGGATGGAAAGCCAAAGCACACAGCTGAAATGTTTGCCACTTAGACCTGCGTCTGTGCCGGTGTTGAGGGGATTTCACTCAGTTTTGTAGCTTATTTGAAAGAAAAAGGAGTCGAATCTGCTGCGGAGTCATTAAAGTGTCCAGCAGCATCGTGGACGGACAAAACCCTGTGAAAAAAAAAAAAATTTAATTGGCTTTTTTCATTAATTGCTCATAAATTAGTTTTTCTTAAACTCCAATAATCCTATAAATCAGATACTGTGAGTGGCCCGTGGATCTGAAGTCAGTTTGGCAGCCGTGACCACTAGTTCAGGTTTTATAGTTTCAGCTCAGATGTATTTTCACTGTCTGCACAGTGAAGCGGAGCACATTAGCTGATGACTGAGACAGTGTGGACCGACGTTGCTCTCTGCGTAGGTGTCTGAGATCAGTCTAGTCTGAATAAATCCCGACCATGTGAGTAGCGTTTGTGTGTGTTCTCATCAGAATTGTAATCATCAGAGTGTTGGCCAGTTGTAGTGTCTAGTGCAGAACAGTCTGGGTGTTTTAGAAAAATAAGCTGTATGTTTATATTTAAATTGTGTGTAGGTGTACTACAGCTTTGAAGCATCTGGGTCAGAGCGTATGGATTTTAAACTGTGTAGGTGTATGAGATTACAGACTTCATACGCTAGCATCTAGGCCAGTGTGTGGAAGTGTGTGTTTGCGGGTTGACTGCTCAGTCTTTTGCCCGATGGCTAAAGGCCACATTCAGATAGGCCAGCCAGGCACCACAATGCCCTGTCTGTTCCCACGAGTCCAAACAGGCCTTCACAACACCCTATTTATAGACAAACACTCTGCCCGAACTCCATTCATATTCTCAGGTTGGATGTGTGCAGATGTTTATTTTTTACTAAATCTTAACCATATGGTGCAAATGTGACACTGTGATTTGGAATTGAAGAGACCTAAATTCGTCGAAATGTGCAGCCAGTGTGGTGCTGTCAGAGGCGACGCTTCACAATGTGTGTGTGTGTGTGTGTGTGTGTGTGTGTGTGTGCGTGTGTGTGTCGTGTGTGTGTGTGTGTGTGTGTGTGTGTGTTTGCTTTTGGCATTCCACGGCGTACAGTTACATAATCAGGACTGTTTGTCAATAGATCCACAGGCAGTAGAAGAGCTGAGCGGGGCAGAAAATAAACAGCAGAAGCATGTTCGCAGGGGTAACGTTGGCCCCCCGCTGGGACGCACAATATCCATGTGAAGTGTATTTATAAGGAGTAGGTCCTCTGCAGTTGTGTCAATCTCCTAGCAACGGGCTGCCGCCATGATGGAGGTCCACTGGAAGATGAAATGGCTTTAGGCGAGTGATGGATAAATATGTAACAACAGGAAAACAGCTACCTGAAACCTCGACTGTCGTGAAGTAGTGCAGCAAGAACGACATGTTTCTGTTCAGGATCTCTTCTGATTTATCAATCGTCAACTCGATGAGCAATAAATATATAAACTCTGCTTATTTGTATGTCATTGTTATTTGAATATCTTTTGGGTTTTGGACTATTCGACAAAACGAGACATTGTTCACCTTGCATTCTGGGAAATACTAATACATACTTCTGATATGTTAGAGACAATCATTAATCAATTAATCAAGAACGGTATCCGCTTAATCAAGAATCAAAGCTGCAATGAAGCACAAGAGAGGTCACGTACAGTAAAATAAAGATTTTAAGTCATATTGTCCCCCGCTAATAATGAAAGTTACATTCAGGAAGAGAGTGGAGGTCAGGATATTGATGTGAACTTAAGTGGATTTATGATATTTCCTGTGTTGGTTGTACTGCAAATCAACATGCCGGATGCTTGTTTTCCTACACACACACGCACGCACACACACACACACACAACGTTAAACAATTAGCCTTTTAATAACTCAACAGTAATCGAAGCAATATGGTGCTTGCTGTAATAATGGCTCATCATCATTAACTCTGCATGTCTCTAAGCTCTGTCACAGTCAGACAACGTATCAGTGAGGAGGAGGTAGTGAGTATCCTCTTAACCTTTGAGTCTGGACATCCGATCTATTATTCATTTATACATATTTGATCTATCTGCTTAATCGGCCACCAACACTGTAACCTCCCTCATTAGCTGTTCATATTCGAGCCCATAACGGCAACAGTTGGAAAGGATTCTAAAGACAGAGGAAGTGTACGCAAAAAAGGTGTGTATTCAATTTCATGATGATGCAGCAGCGGTGTGTGGACACCCCAGTCTTTGGACTTTGTTAGACAGAGCGCCGTAGTTCCAATTAAGGGGGAATCTTAATGTCGCAGCATAAAACGGTAGTTAAACATTAGTGTTCTTCGAAAATTGTAGCAGCAGTTGGTGTAGAAGAACTGACCTCAACCCCTGGACTGCACTGGAACACCAACTGTGAGTGGAGTCGTATTGCCAGATGTTATGACCGAGCACACAGATGCTCTTGTGGCTGGATGGGAGAAAGTCCCTGCAGCACTCGCACATGTGTAAAATGTTTGGTCATGCTTTTGGCTGTATCATAAATTATATGGCAATATAAAACCGTTGGTGGGAGAAAATAAGCCACTTTTTGACATTTTATAGACTAAACAGTTAATCTTAGTGACTCATTTATTCATAGAAGTCATGTAAACACCCTTGAATGAGCCCTTGATCAAGGCACTGACCCCTCCCCCACCAGCAGACCTGCTCAGCGGTCAAAAGTACAAGATTGAGCTAAAATACAAGAGATGAGAGTCACAGCAACCCGTTGTTGGGTAAATACGGTTAAGAAAATGCAGATAATGTTTGCTAAATGCAGCTTTATGCTCTAAATATACACATCAGACACCAGTGGAGATGGCACTTTACATGTGTATGTCATGCAGGTTTTTATGTTTTATTAAAGCTGCCTATCATGTTGAGCAGCAGCTGCAATCAGCTCCCCATCGCCAAGCCATTTATCTCCATCAGCTCGTAGCCAATCCAATGTATAACTTGACCTTAGCTTGAAGGTCAATCAGTGTGTGTGTGCGTGATCACATGGGTCTCTGTCGGCCCGCGACCTGAATCGAAAACAATCGATTCAGCATCTGAGCTTTTTTCAGGAGGCTGAATGAACTCTGGATCTGACCTTAACAAACAAACCGCTGTCTTTTGTACACTCACATAATTAGGTAAGGTAAATTGCTGGTTTCGCTTCATGCTGATACACTCTGAATAAACTAAAAGCCCATCTGTCGGCTGTCAGGAGACGTTAAAGGGTTAATGTCGCCGAAGGAGAGAGAATTAGAATTTCATAGATAAACCGAGAGAACGGGACAGAAAGCAAGAAGCATCTTCAACACAATTCAAAAATACAGAGAAATGCGCTTCACAAGCTTCATGAATCAAAGGTGATGTCTTCAAACTGCACACCAACAGTCCAAAACTCAAAGATACACAATTGTACAGTGACGTGGAACAGAGAACACATGCAAATCATCACATCTGTGAGGAAATGTTCAGTATATAACTATGATGATACTGCACATTCTTGGACAAAGTGTTTTAAACTTCAGGCCTCTTGGTGCTTACTTGTGTTGCTCTAAAGCAAGCGCTCCTAAGTGGTGCGCTGCTGATCGCCTTTAGCCTACTAACATTGCTGCAAGACTTGTTTTTCCCCAATTAGCGTTGGTTATGCACCGTTGCCAATTTAAGCCGTGTGCCTCTTTACAACCTGCAACATTTGGGACGAACCATTGTACAGTTTGTTTTCCCCCAAGGAAAATGGAAGCTAGCCAGTTAGGCTAACTAGCTACCATTCTGTAAGACAAAGCCCAGCTTGCTAACGTTAGCGCTGACTAGACGTAAGGTTGACTATGTTTCAGTTCAACACTAAGGAATGGGTTTGGACAAAGAGTTAGTAATCAAATCTAATAATGACTCAAACTCACAACCTAATAACTTCCATTCATTGTGATATTTCTGAGGATGAAATGCTGCTCTTTCAGGGAATAGCCTTTTGTCAAAGAGCACTCTCACCTTTCCAGACAGACAGAGAGACTGGATGTCTGAGTGGAGGTGAGATCATGATGGAGGGAATAATAGGTCGGCCTGAAAATGAGAAGAAGAAGTGAGTGATGGACGACAGACCGTTTGAGCAGACAAGAGGCCAAAGTGATCTGCTGAGTGACACAGAGAGGGAGAACAGGCTTTACTGAGACACCCTTTCATTTGTGTGTCTTTCTCGGAGAGCCAAGGTGATCCACGTATGCTCATCCAACGCCGTGGGAAGCAAAGCCGGAGATTTAAAAAAAGGGGGGCCAAAGACTGGGCTCAGCGTTGGCTCGTCTCTGGGTCTCCATGGTGGCTGATGTGCCCATTCTCTCCAGGCATTTGTCGCTCGTTTCTCTCTCACCGACGGTGTTTTGTCCGACGGACCTAGCAACCGACCCCCAAAAATCCCTTGTGTACTTAGAAATGCACAGTAGCACTTGTTGATGTGAGCTTTCACAAGCCACTACTCCTGAGAGACAAAGTGAGGTTTGTTTCTTGTTGCCATTACAAAACCACAACTTTCATTTGCCTCCAAAGCACTTAAGCGAGTTACTCGTTTACCACACCGCCTCCTTTCAGAGCCTGTGATGGTCGCGTACTGCGTCACGCTCAATCAATAAGATGAACCCTTATAACTGCAGATATTGCAACTGCGCAGGTTCAGCAGTGCCTTAGCAAGCATGTAGTGAACAGCTGGACTTCTTGTTCATTGTGTATACCATCCAGACACCACAGTGCTGAATTGAAAAAACGAAAACAATTCAGCCTCAGCAGACGGTTCGACCTTATGCTGCATATAGAAGTGACACAGTGGACCCCAGGTGTGACAGCAGTGAAGCACTGCAGCCTAACGAGATTTACTTCAGGACAGAGAACAGATTCGGTCCTGAGAGTGTTCATGGCTTCAGCACCTGCGTCTCTTTGCTTTGCTTTTTTTTACCATCTTCTACTTGATCAGACATTTCAGAACAACAGTCCTGTACGGGAGGTTTGGTGAGATCAATTTAGAGAGCAGGATTCTGTCACGCACACAATACGACCCCGCATGCCAACACCACTGAGGGCTGGGTCAGTAAGACAGGACATGCCATTGGACCCCAAACAACTGTTGAAATGATGTCATAGCCACCACCCTCTCATGTTGTGCAGCCTTGAACATCTCGACATCAACGCGTGTGCTCCGAATGCCACAGGTTTAACCTTTCAGCATTTCAGCCTTTAGCCTACATTCTCAATATAGGTGACCTTCATGCTCACTGCCCTACTTTAGCACTCTGTTGATGTGTCTGCGTTGGTGTCTGGGCGCGCCTCTTTGTTCAGAGCTGCTAACACTGGTGGCAGCAGAGAGAGCAAATTAAAGAGTCTGCCAGCAGAACTGTTTGCCCATTTCTCCTTTTCACATGCTGTCGGGTGGAGAGAGACAGAAAGAGGATGGCTAGGAATGAGACAAAGAGCTGCAGTGAGACGGAGAATGAGGAGCGATGACGGGCACAAATGGAGAGAGGGAGAGAGAGTGAAAAGTCAGCAGTGTGACAAAAGATGGATGGAGAGGGGGACGAGTGCAGAGCTGTGAGAAAGACATTGCAATAAAGAGGAAGAGGGCAGATGGAGACGGAGGGAGAGAAAGTTTTCCAGCTCTGCGAACAACAATCTAGTGGTTGATTGAAGAACAAATACATGTGAAGTTGAAACGCTAAGAATGCAACAAATGGCTCTGTCAGATGGCAGGAATATAAACTCTGACAGCTCAAATTCTGCAGGCAACATTAATGATGCATGTTCCTCTTGCAGAGCTGGAACGTTGCATATGTAGAAAGGCATTGCTGCTGGTAGAAGTCAGTCACCTCCTGCACCGCTGAAAGGAAGCTGAACTTCCCTCAGTCCTCGCATGAGTTTGGTTTGGCAGGAGAAGGCGAGAGCTTTAGTCTTTGTTGGACTCGGAGAGGGAGGCTGTGGATATTTCCTGGAAGCTGTAGGTACTAGTGTAGACCAAGCCCTCAGGAACAGCGCTGGGCTTTGAAGCCAATTTGACAGAGTGGCCAAACCGTGAAAACTGAATCCAGTTCTCTTTATACCTCCATTGTGCGGACCCTCTACATGTAACATCTTAGCAAAAACCTTTTCTCCAGGGAATAAGGCATCATTTATACGTTTTATTAAAAGCTGTCCTTATGAGCGGTCTGTCACTGATCTATAAAGCAGAAATACATTATTTATTAAGCATTAAATTAGTCAAACATAAACACTTTCACCACATAATCGCAACCTCGACTTTCTATGTTTATCAGCACGAAAACATCCGCTCCAGTCCCATTCGAACATCTTCATCCAGCAGCAGCCCATCCCCGCTCCAGCTTCTCACTGAAACAGTCTTACTCAGCTCACTTCAGCTTCTGGAGAGTTCAG
Source organism: Cottoperca gobio (assembly GCF_900634415.1). Classification (NCBI taxonomy): domain Eukaryota; kingdom Metazoa; phylum Chordata; class Actinopteri; order Perciformes; family Bovichtidae; genus Cottoperca; species Cottoperca gobio. The sequence continues at coordinate 12,375,625 of NC_041372.1, forward strand.
AGCGGCTGTTGACAGCCTGAATCCACAGTTACTGTGTGGAGACATCGCATTGCATTAAAAGGGCAAAGTGATGTAGTCAGCGTGACAGACAAATAGAGAGAAAGAGGAGGATGGAGGGAGGAGGAATGACGGGAAGGATTGACGAAAACAGATTGTGACATGTTGGAATGAGGCGGTTTTCTCTGCATGACGATGGATGCACGTAAAACAAGCTTGGGTTAATTTAGCTGGAGCAACTATCTGACGCGGCCGGATATCTGAGACGCGGAACCTGTTGGGTGCAACAGATGAGCCGGACAACTGTTTCCTGACAGCTGAAATGTGGAAGTAGAACAGAGGCCTGTAAGTCGTGTTTCCCCTTCTCTCAGCCAGCAACACATTCTTCTTCCCTTTCTTGCTGCCTTTTTCTCTCTCCATCTCTCCGCTTCTCTTTCCGTGGTGACAGACGGTGCCTCCTGTGCAGTTTAGCACTTATTACACGCTCTAAAACACACCGACTCAGGGAGAGGCGGAGGCAGAGATAAAGAAAGATGGATGATGGAGGGAGTTAGGCCGATTAAAAAATAATTTAGCAGCATCAGGAAACTGTGTGTGTGTGTGTGTGTGTGTGTGTGTGTGTATGTGTGTGTGTGTGCGAGGGAGAGAGAGCAGATTCAGACCCCTATGAATGCTGCTTAATGTGCCATCTTCATCTGCGGATGGAGTTTGCTCAGTTACATCACATGACCTCAGTATGGAGCTTCAGCGTAGTGCAGAATCAAACAGTAGATACATTTATCAACAGATAATGAATTGGCAATGATTGTGATACTTAATTATCACATTTCTTATAGTTAAGAGTTACTGTAGTTAATAGTTTTATGTTAACATTGGCAATAATTACCATGTGTTGTGTGAAAGGTGTTCACTTGGCATTTTAGCATCTTTAAGCTAATTGTTTTGGTTTTAATGGCCCGCAACTCACTCTCATGTCCAATCATTGTAAATGAAATGTTTCCAATCTGGGAAGTTGTGACGTTTCCTGACATTATTTAAAATCAAACAATAAATTGGTGAATTATTTTTCTGTTTCTTCGTACTTTGTATATTAATATTTTGTTCATTGTGTATTTTCCTTATAAAGTTCTAGGAGAGATGGATCACATGGTGTGTTTAAACCATGCAGCACAACATTCCCTTCCAAACATCCAAATGGTGTCAAACCAGAGACCTATTAATATACACAGAGGAGCAAACTAACAGTAACGTCAGGACAGCACAGACCTATAACACACAGTGGGGCTGCCGGATGACCAGGTCCAAGACATGTTGTGTCTTAGAGGAAGAGACCATGTCAATATACTGAATAACAGTATATAATAAGCAATATGACAGTGATGGGGAGTTGACCTTTCTGATACATCTCATACTGTAAACATATTTTCACACATCATTTCAAACGCACATCAGAACATTTCACTGCAACAAACCTGAGCAAGCTAAGCACAAAGTTGAACAGACCCTGAGATGCACTCGACATTCATTTTGATAAACATGAACATGTGATATTTAAAGAACCTATCACATGCTAACTGAATGCTAAGTGGGGGAGGTGGCGGGAGATAAAGTTCTGAAGGCAGGCAGCGGTGTAATGCTGCGATGGCAGAGCTTTGCATTTGCGGTATAGGAGGGTTCATGACATACGTGACCAACAAAGGACTCCCGTGCCTCCTTGAACTTGGGCCAGGCTCCATTACGTTTTTTTTTGCTGCAGGATTTCTGACGCAAAATGATTAATGATTTGCGTTTATTATAGTTGTTTTAGCTCAAACTATTTCTCTTTGCTGCGGTGGGAAAGTCCATCATCTGGGACCGACAACACGGCACGGGCTGTTCTCTCTCTAAGCTGAACCCTGAAGAAGAAAGAACCTGGAGGAGCTACAGAAGCTGCAGCAGCTTTTGAAATAATGATAGAAAGCAACACTGACAGAGATTTGTGCGCTCGGGTGTTTGGGGGGGGGGGGTTGCTTTGGTGACTAGGCATTTCCGTTTGAGACCCGGAGAGACTCGGGCCCCCTGGGGCAGCACTTTATTTTCTGATGAGTGCACACACGCACGTAAACACACACACACACACACACACACACACACACACACCAACTCGCCTGACGTATAGAGTTAAATCTGCTCATAGAATAGTCATCGGTTTATGAGAGCATGAATTGTGCACATGCTCACAACAAGTGATGTCAGAAGGTCCCATATTTAGCTTTAAATGTCATAATGGTGTCAAACACAACAACAACAACCTGTGATCGCTCACTTACTTTTAATATTCATATTAGAGGTGATCTATCTTACAGTAAGCTTACATTTATGTGTGAATGCACGTCTCTCTTCCGCTTGACTTCCCAGCACTGTCAGGGACATTAACTTGCCTCCACCTCTCTGAACGACCGGTTTTGTGATGCCCCTGGGCGCAGCATTAAACTCCTGGCTGCTCCTGTGGACTCTCAGTAACACACTGTGGCTGTGACGGTGTGAAAATAAGCAGCATGCTCAACTAACTTTCCTCAGATAAAAGTAATGCAATACAAAGTGTTTTTTTCCTCCACTTCATCCTTATCAGCCACTTGTTTGTCAATGTCATTCCTCCCCTCAGGTGGTTCCCCTTTCTGCTTTGTTTCACCCAACTTCCATGTCCACACGTCTCTTCTAGTTCTTTCTTATTCTGCCCCACAATCCTTTTCTACTCGTCTCTGCCGGCACTAATAACTAATTAACTTTCATAAGGTCCCACTGCTCAAACAGAGTCCCATAGGAAATCGGCTACATGCTGTATTTAATCACTTTGTGTGTAAGTGCATACATGCGTGTGTGTGTGTGTGTGTTTAGCACACCTGCTCCCACATCGCTGGGTCAAGGGTTTGTGTAAGGATGCCGGTAAGAAGAAGATGTATTCATTGTCACGCTGCACAGAACACAGCAGATTTTCATGCTTTGGTCTCTTGTACCTGCGCAGGAGGTGACACCATGACAACAGAAATGCAGGAGATCGCCATCACGGAGGAGAAGCCTTTACTCACGGGTCAGGCTGAAGCCAAGGTCAGAGATAATGCCACACACACACACACACACCAAATGATGTACACACATGTATATATTGTACACAAATGCATGCAAATACACACTCACGTTAATGTTATCCAAGCACGGAGAAACAGTCATGAGCAGCCTTAACTGTGTGTGTGTGTGTGTGTGTGTGTGTGTGTGTGTGTGTGTGTGTGTGTGTGTGTGTGTGTGTGTGTGTGTGTGTGTGTGTCCTTGTTGTACCATGAATGCGAGTGTGTACGATTTTGAGTCTGAGCGATGCCCACTTGTGACAATATGTGTTTCAAACACATGTGTGTGTGTGTGTGTGTGTGTGCGTGTGCGTGTGTGTGTGTGCGTGTGCGTGCGTGCGCGCGCAGCGGTTGACGTCAAAGCCCCAGAGAGGCTGCTCCTCTGCTCCTCTGCTGATGTTTACTGTGCAGATGTAGCGCTGCAGAGCAGAGCTGTTTGTCTCTCACTGCTGACACCTGGTGGGGAAACAGGGAAATGCAAAACTAAAACAGAAACAACATTCAAACAAAGTATCATTAGATTTAGAATCTAGTGAGTGAGCAGGTCGAGCTGTAGTGACATTGGTTTTTATTATTATTTTCGAGTCATTATTATTACTATACTATATTACTTTAACTCAAAAGCTTGTTTTTAAAATATATTCTATATTCTTTTGTATTGTCAAAACAATCCACTGGAAAGTGCAAAACCAGGAATATGTCCGTCGGCCTCTGAATAATTTTCTACCTCCTACCTTTTCTGTGGCCTTCAGCTCTAAGCCCATTGGCTCCTACTGAAGGTCTGAGATGGTGAAGCTGCTCGGTGCATTTGTTGAGGACTGTTTTCAGCCGCGTATTAATACACATTTGGTTTTCTAGTCAGTATTTACGATGGTCAGCTAAGTGTTTTTTGAGGTCGACTCAAAATAAACTACGCTTGAAATATCAATAGAAGTCTATGCCACAGAGGGATGAGATATATGTGACACACAGACAACAATTGTTAGTGGGATCAATACATTTCCTTTAAGATATATCTTGATATTAAAATAATTAAACCTCCACCCTCATGCATTTAACATCCAGCTGCCACACGCTGAACTCTGTGATGGAGAGTATGCTTAATATTGATTAAACTAGTGACCTTTATAATGCAGCCATATGCACACGCCCACCTCTACTTCAACTTCCCTGAATGCTAATTTCCTCAGGGCTTGTGATGCTAGCAGTTCATCAACGGGGTGAATGGATCCAAGGCTGCAAATAAACGTCCCATTTAAAGCCTCCCAGACTTCCTCGCTCACCTTATTCTAACAAGACTCCTTCATTTCTCACAGGATGTTGAACTGGCTGCTCGGATACTCCTGGACCAAGGACAGGTAAGACTGTTGATGAAATACAAACACAGCAAACAGTAAAATCATCACAAAGAACAACATAGTTACTTAAACAGGTAGAACATTATATAACAGGGGTGGGGAATCAATCGAGGAAGTAATCGGCCCGCGAGACCATTTGATCCGGCCCTCGAGGCCATTTGTTAACGCTCTTCGGTGGAGTTTGGCCCAACAAGCAGCTCTCTGCAGAGCGTAACCTACAAACATGGACAGATAGAGAGGTAGACCACCACACCAAGAACAGACGGTTCCACCACTGCTGTGCAGTTATCACTGCCATTTACAATACTCACTTTATTTTCTATCAACCACTTGGTACTTATATTATTGTTTATTCTATTTAATTATTGTGTACTGCCTTTTTACTTCATATGGTCTTCTGCTGTGACAAGATAAATGTCCCGGTTGTGGGACTAATAAAGGATTTATGTTTTCTGATAAAACAGAAAGATACATGGATAAAAAAGTGGCTTTTTTGCTCAGCATGAAAGAAAGGTGAAATGAACGAGCTGCGTCTTAAAAATGTTTGCAGAAGTTATGAGTTCAATAATTAGTGTCGCCCTCGAAGGATGTTGTAAAAAAAAAAAATGGCCCTTGATAGAAAACAGGTTCCCCACCTGATCTATAAGAAGGAAGTTTCCTAATTTAACAATAATGTTTGGCTTATTCGGACACTTAGAGCGTTTTCTCTCGCTCTGCAGGAGCACAGTATCGAGACCCCACACGGTGTTCTGCATGTGACCCTCCACGGCACACGAACCACCCGTAGGCCCGCGATCCTCACCTTCCATGACGGGGTCTGTACGTGAGTAAGAGAGAGAATAGCGAGTAGAGAGCGAGAGAGGAGAGGAGGGAGAGAGAGGGAGAGAAGGAGAGAGAGGAGGAGAGAGGAGAGAGAGACGAGAGGAGAGAGGGGAGAGAGAGAGAGGAGGAGGAGAGAGAGAGAAGAGAGAGAGGAGAGAGAGAGAGAGATAGGGAGAAAGAAAGGAGAGGAGAGAGAGAGAAGAGAGAGACGGAGAGAAGAGAGAGAGAGAGCGAGAGAGAGAGAGCGAGAAGAGAGAATAGAGAGAGGAGAAGGAGAGAGAGAGAGGAGAGAGAAAGACAGAGAGGCAAGGAAGCGAGAGAGAGAGGGAGAGAGAGAGGAGAGGGAGGAGAGAGAGAGAAAGGGCGAGAGAGAGAGAGAGAGAGAGAGAGAGACGAGAGAGGGGAGAGAGAGAGAGAGAAGAGAAGAGGAGAGGAGAGGGGAGAGAGGAAGAGAGAGAAGAGAATAAGACGAGAAAAGAAAGGGAAGAGAGAGCAGTTCTATGTCTCTCCTCTAGTTATGCTTATTTCTCTTCTGTCTTCTCTCTCTCTCTCTCTCTCTCTCTCTCTCTCTCTCTCTCTCCCTCCCTCTCTCTCTCTCTCTCTCTCTCTCTCCCTCTCTCTCTCTCTCTCTCTCGTTCTCTCTCGCTCTCACTCTCTATCCCTCTCTCTCCCTCTCCCTCTCTCGCTCTCTCTCTCTCTCTCTCTCTCTCTCTCTCTCTCTCTCTCTCTCTCTCTCTCTCTCTCAATAACCTCCCATATGTAATTCCTCTCGTTCTTCCTGGCAGGTAAGAGCTGCTTCTCCCCTCTGTTCAAGTTCGAGGAGATGCAGGAGATTGTCAAGAACTTCACCCTGATTCATGTTGATGCTCCGGGGCAGGAGGAGGGGGCTGCTGCGTACCCCTCAGGGTACGACCTCCACCATGTGTAGTTTGTAGTCTGGTTTTCCCTCATTGTCCTGCAGTAACTTTGCTTCTTTTTTTTTTAGAAACTTCTCAGAAACAATCTTCTGTATCAGGCTTAAAACTAATCTCCTCCAAAAATACTCCCCATCTCTCACATCTCCCTCCTCTGCAGTTTCTAATACGCTCTTCTTATCAGAGGTTTAAGGAAAATCTGCCCTTTTCTCTCCCCCTTTACGCACTTCTTCTTTCTTCCTCCTGCACTTCTCTATCGCTTCTCTTCTTTGCGTGATTATGTTTCGTGTATTGTCACGGCATCTCTGCGGTGACCCCTAACTCCTGCTGGTGATTCTAGAAGTTGAAGCTTATTTTCTTTTTGATCTTGTTTTAAATCATTGTGGATAAAGGTGTCAGCCACTGTATAAAGTAATGAATTCAATCTTTCGCCATCATGCATTGTGAGTCAGTTTGGTGGGTTAGGGTTAAGACAGACAAGAGGGTACATTACAAGTTTGCACTGAAAACAAAAGTGGATGTTTGTGATTATGAGGCTTCGTTAGACTGAGATCGTTTGTGTTTCCTGAAACAGTTACCAGTATCCCTCCATGGACACCGTAGCAGAGATGATTCCTTCCGTGCTGCAGTTTTTCAAGTGAGTTAACGGTTTATTTATTGTGACGTAAGAAGGAGCAGAATGTCTTGTTTTTGCCTGTAGTGTCACGCCCTAGAAGTGATTTTGCATATTTGAATACGTATAGATTTTCTGTATGTGTTATTAGCTTGTTTTGTCCCTTGTCAGCTTCCGTACTGTAATCGGAGTGGGTGTGGGAGTGGGAGCGTACATCCTCTCCAAGTTTGCGGTGAGTGTCATCTTTTTTTTTTTTTTTTTAAAGCTCTCGTGTTCTGACAGCAGCTTATAAAACGGCACCTTGTGTGTCACACAGCAGTGAAACACGGCAGGAACATGAGCAATATTATTTACATTTGTGTTTACATTAATGTCTTGTTGGCCGTTTGAACAAGTGACAGTGGGAAAAATAAACAAAATTAACTTTAAAGTACTAAGCAGAATTAAAGTAGCAGAATTAAAATAATATAATATAGCAGAATTAAAATAGTATAAAATAGCAGATAAAATAGCAGAATTAAAATAATATAAAATAGCAGAATTAAAATAATATAATATAGCAGAATTAAAATTGTATAAAAATAGCTGAATTAAAATAGCAGATATAATAGCAGAATTATAATAGTATAAAATAACATTGGCAATCATGCCTAGTTTCCCGATCTGTGCCGTACTTAACGATCCTCCTGCCGGGAAATCACATTCATCACACCATTCTTGTAAATGTTTTAAACCATATTTTGAAAGCATGAGATCAACAATGCGCCCCTGTGGCCTTTCAACTGGTTTACTCCCTTCAGTTAAAGCCAGTTTTTCTTCAATACACATTTATCAGAGAAACTTCCTCTTGTTCCCGTGGTAACAGTCTCTATTTGATCTCAGGTTTTTCAAAAATACACTCTCTGAAATTTATCTCAGTTACCTTTACACATTCAATGTTAAACCAGGCATAGCAAAAATTTATGAAATCATTTAAATGAGTTTAAAGTGGCATAGAGTAGCAGCATTAAAATAATAATAATAATAATAATTCACCATTAAAAGGCTAAAGTGAAGAGATATGAAATATCACGATTAAAAGGCTAAAGTAAAGAGATATAAAATATCACCATTAAAAGGCTAAAGTAAAGAGATATAAAATATCACTATTAAAAGGCTAAAGTAAAGAGATATACAATATCACCATTAAAAGGCTAAAGTGAAGAGATATAAAATATCACTATTAAAAGGCTAAAGTAAAGAGATATAAAATATCACCATTAAAAGGCTAAAGTAAGAGATATAAAATATCACCATTAAAAGGCTAAAGTAAAGAGATATAAAATATCACCATTAAAAGGCTAAAGTAAAGAGATATAAACTATCACCATTAAAAGGCTAAAGTGAAGAGATATAAAATATCACCATTAAAAGGCTAAAGTAAAGAGATATAAAATATCACCATTAAAAGGCTAAAGTAAAGAGATATGTTTTTACTTTTGAAGATATTGAGCGAGCTTGCCTCCCTAATGTCTGCAGGGAAAGTGTTTCATAGATTTGGTGCATAATTGCTAAAGGCTGCATCCACAATTTTCTTTTGGATGTTTCTAGGAACATTTAATAAACCAGTAGTGGATGATCGTAATGTTCTTGGGGGCACATAGTTGATTAGAGAGTTGGCAGTGTAACTCGGTGCTGTTCCGTTCTATTGATGCATTAATGTGTACATCCCTTTAATGAAGCTCATTTTAATTATGGTGGGTAGCTTAATGTACAATAATATATCATCATTTGCAAGTAACTATCTAAAGCTTTAATATAAATGTAGTGGAGTAAAAAGTACAATATTTCCCTCTGAGGAGTAGAAGGCTAAAGTAGTATGCATGAAATATACAAGTACCTCAAAAGTCTACTTAAGTACAGAACTTGAGAAAATATACTACTATTACTAGTTAATCAAAATGTGCAGTGAAGAGGATGCAAAATACTTTACTTTACGTTAAAAGTGGTTTTACTTCGTCTTTCTACACAGTAGTATTATTCATGTGCATTTCTTCGTATACTTGTACCCACTGAAATATAAACGTTCTGTCTTGTGATGTTTTTCTCGTCCTCTCACCATCTGCTGCTTATTTCCTCTCATCAGCTTGCAAACCCAGATTCAGTGGAAGGTCTGGTTTTGGTCAACATCGACACTAACGCCCGAGGATGGATCGACTGGGCTGCTCAGAAGGTGCTTTTGTCTTCTTCTCTTCGGGACTGCATTGTCTTGTACACAGAAACATGTGGTATTGTAATCGAGTTAATCCTAATGCGACTTCTCCATCAATTTAACTTGTGGATCGGATATTATGTGACCACGTGCATGGTCCGTGTCCCAGACCGGTATTGATTATGTCATTGTTCATCATATTAAACTCACTAAATGATGAACGATCCTATCGATTTCTCTTCCTCTCCTTCTCTAGCTAATCTCCGTGACGTCCTCCCTCACAGAGCAGATCATGTCCCACCTTTTCAGTCAGGTACAAAGACGATGATTAAAGTGTCAATTAAAAAATGCATTTCGTAAATGTATCAAAACGCAACAGCTTTGGCGAGTCGCAAAAAAACTAAAAGAAAAGTGTATTTTCTTGCAGGAGGAGCTGTCAGCCAGCACAGATCTAGTGCAGTCTCACAGAGAGCGCATCTCCAAAGCGTCTAATCTGGTCAACATAGAGCTCTTCTGGAAGACTTACAACAGGTGAACACACACACACACGTCATTACAAGAAACGCAAATATACGCCGCGTCAAACAACCGCCAACATAATCTTCTCTTTTCGCTTCCCTCCAGTCGCAGGGACTTGAACATTGACCGCAACAGCACCTTCAAGTAATCACCTCTAAACTTTCATCTTCAGACTTTATTGCTTCTTTCGAAAGGTCACTCTTCTAATCTCTATTTCTAACTTCAGGTGTCCAGTAATGTTAGTGGTGGGCGATCAGGCTCCATATGAGGAAGCTGCCGTAAGTGTTTAGACCTTTTTAAGTCTAAAATGTCTCCTAATGGGAATGTGAACAACTCTGTGTTCACGTCAACACAAAGGGTTGAGTTGTGTTGTGGTGGCAGAGGTTCACTGTTTCCCCTTCTGTGACTAGGTGGAGTGCAACAGCAAAATGGACCCAACAACAACCTCTTTCTTAAAGGTAACTAACCTTCAAGTGTTCTCACTCACACTTTGTTCTGTCGTTCAATCTTAAACACTTCTTCTCTCTGTCCTCCACAGATGGCTGATGCTGGTGGTCTCCCTCAGCTGACCCAGGTAACAACACACTAACAGCCTCTTTCTGACACTTAAAACAAGGATTCATGTTAAAACATACCCATTAAATCAGCCATCACAAGCTTCTGCTCCCTGTTTGCCGATGAGGAAGAGCCTTAAACCTGCATCCTTTCTAATGGCCAACAGTCTCCACTGGTTGCAGAATAAAGTCACATTGTATAGAAGTCTATGAGAGATTTTCCCGACTTCTCACTTGATTTATAACCTCAGTAAACATGAGTTTATTGTCTCAATCACTAGTTTCAAGTCTTCTTCAATACAGAAAGATGTTCATTTAGTCAATTATTGGGCGTGGCGTCCTCGTGATTAACAGGTTGCCACCATTGTACGGTCTGGGTGTCGTCCGTGTCTTCGTCGTAGAACTTTAACCTTTTCACAGTGTGTTTCACCTAAAACTGTCTTGTTCGGTTGTACTTTGCTCCACCCTCTCGTGTCACTTTGCTCCACCCTCTCGTGTCACTTTGCTCCACCCTCTCGTGTCAAGAAAAGCAAGATGGCAATGTCCAAAATGCCAAACTTGCGGCTTCAAAATGCTAGTCCACAAACCAATGGGTGACGACACATTGGATACGTCTATGGTTGTAGTTCTTTAAATTAAAACTGTTTCCCTGCCACATGGGGGGTCGCCACATTGCACTTATTGTTACCTAGTTCAGATAATAATACTAATATTTCTTATTTTTGTGTTTGCAGCCTGCTAAACTGACTGAGGCTTTCAAATATTTTATCCAGGGAATGGGCTACAGTAAGTTCACTTATTTGGTCTTTTCATAGAGTTGGTCAACAATAATAAACATGTAATATGGATGCAGCTTTATCCTTTGATGTTGCATAGTGTGTTCATTGATTTGTAATTTCTAAAGCACATTTCTCTATCCATTTCTGCTGTTTCTCCACAGTGGCTTCATCTTGCATGACCCGCCTGTCCCGCTCCCGCACCACCTCCCTCTCCTCCTCCTACTCCATGGATGGGTCCCGCTCTCGCTCCCGCACCCTGTCGCAGGGCTCGCAGGGCGGCCAGATGCCGCCCAGCCCCTCCCAGACGATGGAGGTGTCTTGCTGAAGGAAAGAAATGATAGAGAGAGAGAGAGAGAGAGAGAGAGAGAGAGAGAGAGAGAGAGAGAGAGAGAGAGAGAGAGAGAGAGAGAGAGAGAGAGAGAAAGAGGGCAATGGCGAAAGGCAGGGAAAGATGAAGCACCACGATAATGTAGGAACAAGACGAATGGGTTACTTATTTGTCACTTAACAACTCCCATCATTCCCCATAAGAGCAGAATAGGACTAGAGGGAGGGTGAGGGAGGGAGGAAGAGATTTCGGGGGAGTTTATTTCCCACATGTTGCACCGCATTTTGCACCTCACATCCCCCTTCCAGCTGAAAACAAAGTGGATTGGGCTGTTCTACAATGAATATAAGAAGTATGGGCAAGAAGAGATTAATAAAAAAAGGGGGGAAGGTGGGGAAAGAATGGCCACCAGTCCTCTCTCCCTCCCTAACCCGACAGGAGGCCTATAGAGAACACACACTTGGCTAACACACGTTAACCAATAGTAATAATTCTGAAAGTGGTATTGCTGTTGATGCTGATGATTATGTTGTTGATGACGATATTGAAGCTAATGATGATGATGTAATAGAAAAAAACAGAGTTTAAAACGAAAAAACAAAACAAAAACATACTATAGCAGAGATACTTATAACAATGTGTGACTTTTTAAGCTAGTTTCTATTGTGTTATTTTAATTTCTTTGATCTGATTTTATGTTCTCATTTGTAACCTGCCTCAGCAAATGGCCGAAGCTACTGATTGGTTGACCCGTCAAGTGGCGACAATTAGAGCCATTATAGTGACTACTTCCTCCTTGATGTTGCCAGGTTGTTGTCTTCCATTTGCTCCGTCTATAAGTGACTGTTTTTGTTTTCCCCATTGGATTTAAGGAGTTGGGCAGGAAGCTATTCTTTGTTTTCCTTTTTTTTTTTCTGGACTTGGAAGTTGCATGCCTGGTATCAGCCCACGTGAATATTGACTGGATAATATTTTTCTTTTTATATTCTGCTAATAAGTTGTGTGGATTTGGGTGTGTGTGTGTGTGTGCTGTTTTGTTTCCTTGGAGTGTTTAGTGAACATGGCGGTCTAAAGGTAAGAATAGGTGAGACTGAGGGTGTTAGCTTTAGCTATCTTCAACACTAGTCGCACACTAAATGGTGCTTCCATACATAGCTGTCAGTCCAGCACTGTGTGTCCTAATATCCATGCTTGTGAACTACTCAACAGGGAGCATTACATCGCTAAGTAGCATGCTAGTATGGGTATTGCATTTCAGTGTTAGGGTACGCCAGAAGGGATCACTGTGTTTGTCATCTTGCCCGTGCATGGACACCTCCTAACAAACCCAGCTAGCATACTTGAGTTTAAGTGCGATGTGAGGTGTAATGAACACAAGCTTCTCTCTAGCATCAAGACGGTTTTGGTCAAGTAAACGGGGTCAAGAGAATTGTGTTGTGTTTGTTTTGCGATATGTGTGTGTGTCCGAGGAAGTAAATGTGAGTTGTTTTAGAAGCGCTTGTATCCTGTAAGCACAATTAATGCAGCGAAGCGGTCCAGGGTCCTATGGAAAAGTTAAGTCATTTAATTTTGAGACCCCCTGTGACTGACTTATCAATGACAATGTACCAGCCCCTTCACTGCCAACACACTCAAAAGAAAAAGGGATGTACATTTTGCCACCGGGAGTCAAAAGAGGCAAAATTATTTAGCCTTTTTGTTTTTGCTTTAAGAGTGAAAAATGACCAGCTAATATCTGCACTTTGAAACAACCAATCTGGAATTGCAGCTAATAAGCATTCTTACTGCCAAACCTAAGAGCACCAAAATGCAGGGGTCATAATTCTGCCATCAGAAATGCTGTGAGCCTTCGACGTGTCCAACTTAATCTAAATCAAACACAAAGCTGACCACTGCCCTACGACATGTAGCCATTGGACTCACCGTACTTTTTAAAGGACCCGCTTTTGGACTCAGTCCGATTTCCTTTTTGGAGCGCATGTGCATTTTTAGGCGTTGCACCTGTGTGCACGCGTTCATGTTCTGATGCAGCTTTGCATCTTTTCTTTAATAATAGCAGTATCGTTGTTCTGACTCAGTTGGAGGTTGCCTGTTTCTCATGCTGTCTTGTGCTCCTTTCCCAAACTTGTTTTATGAAGTAGAGTTTGATGATAGTGACATGAAAGTCAGTGGAGGGTTGATCTTTGAATAGATGGTACTTGGGAGATATTACTGATGGTAGTGACGACAATAATCCGTTTCATGTCACTTCCCCTGTGGCCCTTCACATAGTGCAATTCAAAACCATCCTTTGAAACGCGAACAGCTGTTGCATTTAATAAGGCAAACACCAATCTTAATGTTTAGGTGACTTATGGAAAATGTGATATCAAACCAGAATGCCGCCATGTTTTAGGCACTGTTGTTGCTGTCCAGAGTGCTGAAGTGTAGAATGTAAATGCTCCTCCAAGACTTAAATAACAGCTCAAGCAATCGGGCATGGGAGCGTCTACCAAATAAAGTAATGTGCTGAGCCTAGCAAATGAAATAGCCAAATAAAGAAAAGGAGTGGTACTTATTTGTGGAGAGTTGAGCAGGGCTGTGCGATTGTAAATGCTTGTCAATTTTGTCTTTTGTTTGTCTTTTTTAATTTGTACTTGGATCATGTTTTTCTTTCCCCTCTATATTTTGGGATTTTTCTTTTTGTTTTGTTTTATCTCTGATGTGTTAGTTTACCGTCCTGATGTGCTCACAAGTTAGTTAACCGTGTGATAGTTCTTGTGTAACTTTTTTAGCATTAGCACTGATAAGGGAGAATAATATAATTAACAATAAAAAATGATTAAAGGTAAAAAAGAATACAATCAATTTTACTTGTGTGGCTTATTTCTCTGTGTAACACAATGAACATCCTTAAAAAAAGCAAACTTAAATATGAATAAAAGCTTAAGAGAAATGTACTGTCTCCTGTCTTGCTTTTTTAAAAGCAGTTGATGTAATGGCCATTAGCGGCAGCACTGAGTGCAGTGCTACTAAACAGCACTTCAGTCAAGAGCGAGGAAGAAATTATGCGCCATCTTGGATTTTACGTATGCTCTAGTTGTAAGTACCATGAAAAGCACCTGTGCTCTTTTAAAGTAAATATTCAAGTACTTTTAAAATGTTGTATTTTTACAACAACAGCCTCTGCTATTGGAGCACACTGTGAGAACTTACTTCCTGAAACAGTTCACTTGGTAAGCAGAAGAAGATAGGGCTAGCTAACCTTGTTAGCTAACTGGTATATAATAATATATACCAACAAAGGAGGATAAATGCTAATGTTTAATCCACAAATTCTTCTGTAAATTCATCAATTTATGAATAAAAATAGAATTAGTCAAATTCAATAATATAAATCCGTTTACCTGAAATTATTCATACTTTCACTTGTGTTTTTGTTTAATCTTCCATCTTATATTTCCCTACACCAAACATCCTAACCCTAACTACCTTAATAAGTATTTTACCTGCCCTAAAATTAAATTGTGACAAATGCTGTATTTTTAATATTTATGCATCTCATAAAATGTTATGATGTTCTCTAACGTGCAGTACCGCAGTGCACCACACGGTGGCAGTAATTTTGAAGAGTTTCTTTATTCTTCAAAGACTGTAAATAATTAATGTTCTAGCCATATGAGTTTCTTACAATTTGATTATAGTTTTTAGGCCTACATGTAAATACAGTGTGCTGTAGTAATATGTATTTCAAATGACTACTCACTGAACATCATGTTTCAAATGATAGTTTGAATTTTTATTATACAGAATTAAAATGCCTTTACATTGTAATTAAAATAAATCCTTTTATAGCTCTCCAAAAAATATAAACCTTTAGTGAATAAAATGATAATAGTATACTAATAACATTGTAAATACACATTTTTACTGTTTTTAGGTGTGTTTCAAAAAATAAACTACTTATATCATTGTAGTATCAGGATCACAACTTTAGTTTTTCATTGTCATTTTAGTGAATATTAATAAAGGATCGAGTATGCATCTTGTTAAGATAAAGTAAGAAACAACATTTATAAAAACTTGACATGAACACCTTTAAAATTGCACAATATGTGTAAAAACAAAAATCAAATAAGAGTTCAATAAAAAACATACATTTAAAAACTTTCATTTGCAATTGTTCAATCGAACTGACAGAAAATAACAATGGACAGGGAACCTGCAATGTTAACATCAAATAAATCAATGCATTAACACCTAAAACCTTTTCTTCTGACTTAATGTTTTCGATTCAGTTTGTATCACATGGTTTTCTGAAGAATAAAGAATTTCCCAAAACTTCGAAACCCACTGCAAGCTGGAACTAGGCTGTGTTTCTTACTTCCTGAAAGTTTGTGGCTGACCAGATTTCCTTTAAACACCATCGTATAATCTCGTGCTTGTTCGAACCCTGAACGTCTGCCATCTATTTATAAGCTCGACTTATGGTCCTATTTATCTTCGACATAAAGCCACCCAGCGAGAACAGTGTGTCTAAGGTATAGACATGAGTCAGGCCCAGATTTTCAAGAACTCTAAGTTCATTGAGAATGTCAAAATCGGAATGAGTGATGAGCTGGAGCAACTCTAGAGGGCCTTTGGAGCGAAGCAGTGATTTTTTTAAATTCCATCATGAGCAGAACATCAACTACTGGAACCAGGAAGTAGACTACACTCTTCTCCACTTTTACATTCCTACCAAAGTCTCTGGCCCTGTCCACCTTCTTTATGGCCTTATTAATGTTTCCTTTGAAACACAGCAGAACTTGGTATCTGGCTGTCATGTGATAGTCAAATCGGGTGAATGAATCGCTGGGGAGGTCCTTGACTTGTATGGAGTATCTACGAGTGACCTGAATTTGTTCACAGTAGAGTTCAACAGACTTGAGTGCATTTTGCAAATCCTCCATAGCTTGATGGATGCAGTTCGGATCCTGATGCGTGCCTTGCTGGGTTAAAGATGTTAAAGCCCGGTTGTAATATGCAAATGCTGCCCAACAGTGGTCCTCCTGTATGGCCCGCGTGTACATCGTGATACTCTCCGCAAGATGTCCCTTTTCACGCAGATCATTGCCAAATGCAGTGTAGTGGTGCAGGTTTGACGAGGGGGATTCTCTCTGTTTGAGTTTTTGCCTGGCTGTTTTCAAGACTTCAGTTAGTTTGTTTTCTAAGTCTGAGATAGAATCATTGTCATTGAAGTTTGTGAGGAGCCATAGACCCCAACATTCATTCAGTGCAGACACGTCTGAATCTGCCGGCTTGTTGTTACTGCTTTTGTACACTTCATCTAGTGTGTCCAGATACTGACTGAAGAGCTTTTCCTTGTTCTTTATGTTTGGGATGTCACACTCCAAGTAGCTCGCTAGTGTTCTTTGCACAGAGTCATTCCTGGCATCTTTAACTGTCTTCATTCCCCAATCTGAGCTTTTTGTCAAAATACACAACACTGTCAAAGCCAAAGATTCAGATACGTCATTGCTGTAGCTTTTTTGATATGATCTATATAGCACCACAAAAAGATGTTCATCAACTATCACGCCATTAGTCATAGTTTCCAATAAAGATTGACGTTTGACTTGGAGAGCTAGTAATTTGAGAGATTCTGCCAGATGGCTGAGGCAGACGATGAGCTGAGCAGACCCAGGAGATCCTTGTCTCGCAGTGCGGCCAAATGCCTGTACCTCCACACGAGCGTTCTCAGGCAGGAAGGTCTGCAGAACGAACAAACCTCCAGCTCTCTTTACCTGGTCAGAAACCTGAAGGTCCGTACCACGACCAGCAAGGTTTGTTGCTATGATGACCTCTCCTGCTTCAAGATTCTTTTCAGTGATTGCAGTATTGTCCATGTTGTTGCTTATGTAAAGCTTTTTATTCGGGACTTCATCTCCGAGAGCATGGTACAGAACCTTTGCTAGATGGATGGTCTCGCAGACGATCAGCGCAGCTCTCTGAGCCCTATATAGAGTAGGGTTGGTCTTTGCAGAGACAACAGAGCAGATTTTCTCAATCCATTCTTTTTCATCCCCTGCGATCACTCCTTCAACCTCAAACAGCTTCCTGCGTTTGAATAAAGGTATCTGACAGGTCTTGATACCTTCATAGATGTTCTCCAAAGTGTCGGTCTCTGCTTGTTGGCCAAGAGTGCCAGAGATTCCAAAGATCTGATCTTTATACTTTAGAAATAAACCCACGTTGGACATATAGTTTGTGATGGCTGTCATGTCACTCAGCTTGGACTTGTGTTTCATTTCAAGAAACTGCTGGAGTCCATCTGACAATGTCCTGCAGTTTTCGACAACACCTGTGCTGCTGTAGTCGACAGGCACGACCCCATGTCTCTCGATGACATATTCATTATCTTTTGTCATGGTTTGTGCTTTGAATGCATTTTCAATCCAAACCTTTAGTTTGGAGTTGACCAGATCTGAAAGGAAGCCTGGGACATAGCAGGTCATCCTGTCTTCGCTGAGCTCACAAGGAGTAAAATGCAGAGCACGTTTTACTTCTGCTTCTGCAGCGCTCAGCTTACTCTCTGTATCAAAATACATGTACTGACAGAAGCCTCCGTTGACTAAAAGCAGCGGCAGCCTCTCTTCAGTCGTTTCTTTTTGTGGGGTTTTGTTCAGTTCTTCTATTGATCCATCGTTATTTATGCAGTGCAAAGCAAACTGGCAAGATGGGAATCTCCGCTCTACTGTCTCAAAGAACTTTGCCAACTGGTTAGCAGTAACATTTTCTGTTTTTTCACTTAGAAGCAGTGGGTTCTCTCCAAGTTCTTTGACTGAACCTTTTGCCAGTAAACCTTTGTCCTCAGCTATTTGAAGAATGGTGAACTCATCGACAGCATGGCCCTTTGTGTTCTCAAGCACAACCTGGTGAAAGGGGTATTTAGGCCCCAAAGCTGTGTCTGTGCCAACCTTTCTGTATTGATTAGCAGTGGTCCATATGAAAGCCATGAGTGCATTGAGATGTTGCAAAGCAGGCATATCGTCACCAATATAGACAAAGTGACTACCCTTATCCAGCATCAGGGAATCCACTTCATCCACTATAGCACACTGGAATGTTCTTTTCCCAAATATGTCCGTTCTTTTAAAGCGCTGGTTTAGCCAGTGTCCAGCAAACCCGTCAGCGGTACCATAAACAACCTGACACCCGTAGCACTTTCTTAAGTCTTTCTCTTGTTTGTTGGTGTTGCAGTCAACGCTGATATTCAACACTTTATAAAAGCCTTGCCATTTCTCCAAATCTCTTTCTGCAAGAACTGATGAACAGGTGAAGATGTCTACCTGTTCTCCTCTCATCGCTCGAAAAGCTGCAAACATTGCCACGATACACGACTTTCCCTCTCCAGTGCCAACTTGAACTAACCGCCCTGTCTCTGAAAGAGCCATGATACACCAGCACACCATCTGTGTCAGTCGGGGTCTGAACTTCTGACTTACTTCCACGGCCTGACAGAGCTCCAGCAAGACCTTTTTCAAGCCACTCCGCTGTGATCCGTCATCGTGTGAAGTAAGATCTTCATCAACTGATGATACGATGTCTCTCACGTCATTCAAAAGTTTGTCGTCAATGTGGTTTAACCTTTGTTGGCGGATTTCATCAAGGATTTCATCCAGTTTCTTTTCTGCGTCATCAGCTAAGCGTGTCATGAGGTCTTCATCTGTCACAGTCTCGTCTCGGACCAGCTGGATGAGCATCTTTCCTGTTTGACTTCTCCAATTGGGAGTGATGTAATTTATCTCTATGCAGTGCAGCATGTTCAACATCCATGAGAGGAGACGTGATCTGTCAGTGGTCTTTGACTCGAATCGCTTATGAAGAGCATTGAACAATTCAGTGGCACCATACGGGCTCCATTTGATATTTGTAACTAGTCCTTGCAGCTTGTTGAGAAGTTTCTTTGGAAACAATAAACTGAGCACAACGAGTAAAGTTCTGGCTCTGTCCAAAATGTCTTGGAATCTGCTCTCCGTGTCAGATTCAGCCATTTTTCTGTCAGCCAAACTTTAATCTGGTCAAAACAGAAAAAAATAAACGTTTTGGATTTGGATAAAAACTTCTTCTTTCTTTAAATCAATACACAATTTACACACACTGTTCGATAAATCAGTAATAATAATGTATTTACTTGCTACAGCATTAAAAACAAAATATTGGAAGTGTATAAATGTATATATAAATATATAACTCTTGTGTTATGTAGCTTAAATATGTTTGTTATTAATGCATTGTGAAGGCAGCAGTCTGATACTCACCTGTTGAAGAGATGTGTGTCTGGAGAACACCTGAGATGATCTGCAGCCTGATCATTTGCTTCTTTTACTTTTAAATCCTTTTTTTTAGTTTCTTTATCACCAACCTTGTCCGGCCACCGCCCAGAGGGAATTCCCTGTCATGCTTTCGATCGACTTATTGTAAACCAAGTTATTTACTGTAAGCTCGAGCGGCTCCGCACCAAAACTATATTTCACCTTCAATTTCAGTTTTTTATGTAAAGCGCTGTCCATTAGGGGGAATCTATATAACTTGTATTTACCTGGAACAGCAACACCTGTCACAAAGTCATAACTTAAAGAATTCTATATTTCTGAGGTTGAGCATTGATTAAAATCGATGGTAACAGTTTTGATGAAGATAAATAAATGTAACTACCAAACCTGCTGCTGATCCAGAAACAAAAGATTCTCATACTTAAGATTTACAATCTTTCATCTGCCATCTGTTGGACGAATAACGTCACAACACTGTCTATAAAAAACAGCTTGCATGTTACTCTTATTTAATGATATGTAAATGTATTTATCTGATGTATCAGGACTTCATATGTATTTAGGGTTAGGGTTAATTACATCCAGCTTTCTCTGCAGTCACCATATAATTAAATGGCTAAATCACCACAGATTCTCTCACTGACTGTCCGTCTACACTTCACATGAGAGTATGTTTTGACCAGGACCTGACTTTGGGATCACATTTCTTTTATTTTGTTTTTTCCAGCAACATTTATTCTTAGTTTTGTTTGCATTGCCTGATTTCAGAATTTCAGGACTTTTTAAGAAAACACAACACTAGTGGCAAAGTGGAAACGTTTTACACTTTAAGAAGCTGTTGTATGTCTCGAGGTCAAATCCTTGCGCAGAGGTTCCTAATGATTCAGCACAGCTTAATGTCAACACACCGGACTACACCGCCCGGTTGAGCTTGCGAGGACAACCGGTCGGTTTGCATTGAGATGAAGACAGCAGGTGGAAAGGTACCGACCTGTGTCAGGTTTACGCAGACAGAAATATGCCGGAAGTAGATGGAATCTGCCTTCAAAATAATAGTCTAACCAACCTCTCAGCAACAGAGCTACCACTACATCCAGGTTCTAGTAAACAATTAGCTTTTTATATATTAATTAATAATGTAGTTGTAGTTGTAGTATCAAATAAATAAATGCAAGCGTTGATAGCAGTCTTTTTACTTGAATATGCAAAGTAACAAAACCTGTGCATCACAAACCAGGATTACACGTACATCCTTTTATTTTGAAATGTTGATTTCCGGATGTTTAGATGTTCCTCGCGACTGACTTCTCACAGGTGCGTCAAACTGGCAGATAAATACAACGTGAGTCTGGTCAATCTCGAAAACACAACCAATGGTTTTTATTGCTAAAGAAACTTTATCATGCATAAATCTCACCCGTGGAGAAAATAATCTGCTTTTAATTCATGGTTTAATGTTTAATCAACTTTACTTATTATGAAAGGCGACACAACTACGGTGAGTGTTTTGTTTTATCAAGTTAAACCTTTTATAAATCGTGTGCGACTGATGGAAACTCATTTAAAAAAGTAAAATTGGTTTAGCTTTATGTTTTGAAACAAGTTTTGTCGTTTATTTATTTTATTAATATAAATGTTTATTAGGAAAATGATGTGGAGGCGAAGAACCAAGGAGGTGCAGCTGGAGAAAGACGACCTGTGAGTACTTTTAAATTGCGTCTGTGGTGGATAAAAAAAATATATATTTTTAATGGTAGTTGGGAGTGTTTAATTCTCAAATATGCCAGCAAACACTGCAACCTAAATCCCACCATCTTCTTCCACGTGTTTCATATTTAAAAAGTTATCTTCAATCAGGTAAACAAAGTTCAGTCCAGCTGCCATACTGTTTGTTGGCAACTGCTGTACAACTGGTATTTATTTTTGTCATAGCCAAACGCAGAGTATCATGATGTCAGATGAATGCTTTCTGCTTTGTCATGTCTGAGACTGATGGTTGTTTTTGCAGAACAAAAAGAATCTGCTCTCGTCATGGGGTTTGCTATCATAATAGACTCCAGAAATGAACAATTTAACATTTTAATTAATAGAAAATCATCAAAAGTACTCATTTTGAAGAACTGTGCTTTTTTGCTTTATCTTTACTACAATGTTAAATAGTTTTAACATATGTTTTTATTATTAATCCTTAATCTGCTTTAAAATAAACGTTAAATCTCCGCCTTCACATGCATACAAAGTACAACAAATACCCTCTGCACCTCTCACTGATGACAAAGAAAAGTTTGCAGGTGGTGATTTTGTGTGTGTCTTTTCTTCAGAGTATTTTGACGCTACAAAATATGCTAAAGAGAGTTTCCCAAAGCCCTTTCCATGACCAATACAACGTAAGTAGCTACACACACTGTCATATACATCCTTACCTAGTTTTTACATCTCAAACACACTAACAGTAATAGTTATGTTTGACTTCTTCCCTCCTTACAATCCTGGATGAATATTAAAATGTAAAAATGTTCCTAATAAATTTTTCTCAGGTTCTTGTTTCATCCACCTCTGACTCCAGTGGATCGTCTGTGAACGAGTCTGAAAACAAACAGGTCAGAGGTTAACGGCAGCTTTCAGCTCTGCGTATACACAAAATTGCGGGTTGGGGATCCTTGTTGAAAAGCAATACTACACCCGCGCATTTAAGATTGTCTTTGTTTAAGGACAGACGTAACAGCAAAAACATAGAAAGTTAGAAAGTATAAAAATACCTGCAGTGTCGTTTGAACAACAAGTGTTGTCAAATCTTTGTTTACATTTCTGGCATGACCCATGACTTCCATATCACAGCCAATGTGGAAAACACAACTTGGAGAATTTACACCGAGTGGTTGTTCAGCCTTCAAGCTGTTCACATTTTCAGAATGGTTTAAAGACCTGCTGCGACACATGTTCAAACCCTGTTTCTTTGTTCTTTTGAAGTACAATCTGACAAACTGTTATCGTGATGTGTACACGTAGGCGTGTCTCCATAACAGCAGATTGTCTGACTAGATTCTTCCATTGATAAGACAGTCTATTAATAAGTCGGCATGTGAAGCGATTTAGTGAGTTTCCGGTGTTTTCTCATGCGTGAAATTAACAAATGGGGCACTAAAAGCATCATCACCATTAGCTGGTAACTTTACTTAAAACGTACTATGTGAGAGCCTTTTGTTATTGTTTGTTGGTATGCGCATGCCTTTATTTTGGAAGATGTACTATTTTGTTCCTGAGACGAAAATATTTCATATTTTGCCGATTCCTCCTCCGATCAATCTTTCAATATGTAACATTTTTGCTGTCTCTGTTTAATTCAGAATGGAAGACAGGAAGTACTCCATTTAAATCCTCAGCTATGTTTTTAGATGCTGCAGTTTGAGCTCTCTGTCATCAATCCAAGTGAAGTCTAACACCTCTTGTGTCTTATTTTCCTTTCTTTGATTATCAGAATAGTCAAAGAGGGTTTGGCCAGAATGAACCCTTTTTTTATTTAAATGATATGGTACATATAGGGACTCAGATCCAGACCCAGATCACAACATTACCTACACTACTGTAATTGTCATTGAGCTTGTTCCTAATGACCTTGTGTTTTATCAGGAATCTGGTCATCTAATGGAGGATGTAGGGATGAGAACTTCAGAAAAAGTCAACCTTCATACCATCTTTGTCCCTCCACCTGGGCTTCAGAGTTCACCTCTGGATCTTCAGCCTGAAATGACGACTGTGGAAAATGGAGCTGAATTTTCTGAACTTCCGAAGGACCTATTCCAGACCCATGCCCCCAACAGTGTGCAAGGATACTTTCAGACACCGACATTGGCCCAAAACGCATCTGCCAACGGCCATTTTCAAGACGTAACCCTGAACTCGCCAGACTTAATTAAACTAAGTCCTGCTGAAACACAGAAGCTCGCCAAAGCCTTGCCGTTAAAAGGTTCTGACGTGTTTAAAGATGAAGGGGCCGATCTTTTCCAGGCTGCTAAAGTCCATGCTGAACACACTAGGGAGGTAAAGCTGTTTGATAAATCTCCCAGTATTTTTGTAGATCCATTCAAAACTCCTTCAAACAAGGAGGATGATCTGTTCCAGTCTCCACAGCCAACAATGTCGAACCCATTTTACACTCCCACGACCAAAGAAGTAGACGTGTTTCAAACAATTCCAACTAAAAGTGGGGAACTTTTCCCCACCAGGGAAACCAAACAGGATCCCTCTACGAAAGAGGACCTTTTTGGCATGTCTTCTTTTAAGGGAAATCTGGATGTATTGTCATCTTCATCCACAAATTCATTCGACCCATTCCCAAGCCCAATGACGAGGGATTTATTCCAAGATGTTTCCATTTTGGATGACCCGTTTGGTACTACACCCTCAAGACAATACGACCCTATCCAAGATGGTTCACCTTGGACTCCAGACATCTTCCAACCACTTCCCTCTCAGACTAATGGCAGGGATATATTTGGAATAACCTCCAGCAATACTGCCTATAAGGCCACATACTCTACACCACCACTCAACAGCCCGTCAGAGAGGAAAGTGGACATGCTATCGTCACCAGATCTCTTCAAGGCAACGGCATCAAAATCTCATCCAGCCGTCCAACCGGAGGCGTCCGACGAGCCACATGATATTTTCTTGACGACTCCTCTGGGAACCAAGCATGATATTCTTCAGCCGAGTCCCTTTAGTCGGGACAGGAATCTGTCCATGACACCAAACCAATCTTCGCCTGAAATGACTCATGTATGTACCAGTCGATATTTGGACAACCATAAAATCCATATTTAATGCTAATGCATTGTACTTCCAATTGTGCCACTGTAAGACATATCTGATTTATATGACATGCACTTCATTCCTTCTTTTATAACCAAACTTGCAGGTGTCGACCTTCAAACGTCCGCCAAAGCCACGTCCTCGAACTAGACCAAGGATAGAAAAGTCGCCTATGCCAGAGGAGCAAACAAAACCAGAAAGGCCATTGCCACCAGTAAACCCTGTATGCAAAGAACACACTTTAGCTTAATGTTATTATTTCTCTGCTACTGCAACTACTGTGCTGTTATTGGCTTTTTTATTTGTTTTGCCTCTTTTGGATTTTGTTTAGATTGAACCTGAACCAACTGTACCAAAAACCTCTCCTAAACCAGCCTTCAGACCACTCCCAAAACCAGATTTTCATCGCAAACCAAAAACTCTGGTATGCATGCTGTTTAATTTTGACCTAAATAGCTGCTAAATAGCTTTCTAGGATATTGATCCAAATCTCCAATGAGGAACAATTCAAAAGGTCACTTCTTCTTTTTTTTACAGGAAGCTGAGAACTTTTCTGTCTTTGAGGACGTGCTGCTTACGGGACAAGTGAGTTTTAAGTGAAAGTAATTTTCAAAGTTAATTACTAAATGTATAAAGATTATTAAGAAATGTGTCATAGGAAAAGTCTCTTCAATAAAAAGAGAGAAACATTCTTATAGTGTTAATTACACACATGCATCTGAACATGTTGGATGGTACAAGTGTTAGTAGCTGCAGGGCTTAAAGGGTAATGAGGTCATTGAAATGAAATGGGTTCATCATTGGGTGTATAAAAGTCCTCAGAATATGTGATGGCAATTTGCCTGATGTTGCGTATGCAGAATTGACGTTTGCTTTACTAAAATCTCAAAACAGGAAAGGTGTGTTGAGGACTGGCCAGAAGACAGCCCTCAGCTGAACCCCGACTTCAAACCAGTAAGAGTAACATCTGAATATATTCACACGCTGCCTCAAACGCTCAGCAACCTTCTCTGAAAAACAAATGTCCTGTCAAAGACATTTCAGCTCCTGAATTGTGTGTTTTCTTTTTTTTTCTGTAAGTCTGGAACTTTAAGACTGCGGCGAGAATCGCTGAAAGTAAGACGCAAATTATTTCTAAAGTTAGCATTGTTTGTAAGCAGAAACTAGTCGCTAAAAAATCTTTGTCTTAGATGAAGGTGGACTTGGATGGAGGAAGTAGCGAGGATCAGGATGGTTCTGGGAGTCACATCAAGGTATCTGATGGTCTCACTCATCACCGTTAGACATTCTGTGGTTGTTATCAAGTGTGTATAGTAACTGTTGTTGTCTTTCATTTTTTATTCATAGAGAAAGGACAAAAAGTTTAGATTGTCTGTACTTCCCAGAAGAGGGTCAAAGGTAAATGAAGCAACGCTAAATACACAGTTTCACTGCTTTCATGGTGTTGGCATGTTTTTCTTTATAATAATAATAATAATTGTTTTGTGTTTGTAGTCGAAGTTCTCTGATGTCACGGAGGAGGGGAGGAGCAGGACACTACCCACACCTGGGAAATCATCAAAGGTAACAATCAGGGTGTCTGGGATCAAATATAAATTGTGTAAACATGCATCATTAAGTTGTTTTAACATTCCCCTGCACTATCGTATATCTATGATTGGAAAAATTACAATATTTAAATTGTACACCCGATTAAAGACTGTCAAATCTGCTCTAGAACTATTGTTGCATTAGATCTGAACGGCCAGTGTGTTCACCGTGGCACTTTCTCAGATTAAAAGTGAGTGCTTGTGTTTTTCAGGATTATTTTTCAGAGGTGAACATGTCTGCAGAGGAAGATGGGGATCAGAGTGGGATGGACTACAAAGTATGTTATGGTCTCTCTGTATTTCCGTATTTATGAGTCGTATTAATAAACCAGTGGTTTAAATATAGATTTTCTTTGTCAACAGAAGCATCATTTGAAGACCAAAGTCAATAAACTGCTCAGAAGAGCATCCACTAATTCCTCCATGCCGGAGGGAAAGCACATGAACGGACATTTACCTCTAGAATCAAAGGTGAGTTATCTGAAGTACGAGTGTGTGGTTTTGTTGGAGGACATTGTTTAACTTCTTCTGAATCTGCCATTAAGTTTTTTTCCATTCCAGCCATCCTGTAGGGTCTAAAAAGCTTCCTTAAACATGACTTCTTCCATCGATGCAGCAGTTCTGATGTCTTTGTCTTTGTAACTCCCAACAGGGAGATGAAATCAAGAAGAGCAAAAAAGGTTCCATCATACGCCGATGGTCAGAGGTAAAGTACCTGCAGCCTGCAGTTTATCAAACTAGGATCCTGAATTGACGAGGTGCAAGAAAAATAGCTCTAATCTGAATCTTAAATTGAAGTTCCATAGAAAATGCTAAAAGTGCTATTAGAAAATGCACAATACAATAATATATGTAGGACAAAGTGCTTTACAATAAGGGACCAACGACAAAAGTTAGTCGTCTGTAACGGTAAACGTGTTTTTGATGCTGTGTTTGTCACCAGGGGACGACTTTGGACAACAGCACTGCTGAGGAGGAGGAAGGGGAAGCCCAGCACGAAGAGGTTGACAGCCATAAACTATACTTTTGTTCTACTTATGATACATTGAGATATGCACATTAATGCCAGGATGTTGTAATGGTTGAAAGCGGGGCAACATGTATAACCAGTAAGCCTAAAGTATAAGTGTAGTATGTAGATGGTAATGTACGAGTGACATTACATATTTAAGACACTTTTGAACATTTAAAGGGAGAACTGTGAATATTATTCTTTTCTTTCTCCAGAAGAAAAAAAAGAAGGTGAAAATCCGGTTTGTGCCACAAAGAGGATTTGCCATCACTGTCGAAAAGGTAACGCACAAGTACTTTAATATTTCACAGTGTATTTGTTTATACCTCAATAAATTAACTTATTCTCTTTTCTCTAAACCGAAGGGAGCTCACGGATATACACCTCGCAAAAGCTCAAAGGTGTGTGTGTGTGTGTGTGTGGGGGGGGGCATGATCAAGTCTAAACTGTGTTACATGTGTGGAATTTGTTTTTCCCCTCAGGAGAAACTACAAGATGAAGTTTTAGGTGCACATGGCTACACACCTCGTAAGAAGTCCCAGGTAACGTTCAGTTAACAGCAGCAATCTACATGTCATCGGACACTCACTGTCTCATATGTGGTGAACGATCGGATTCCTGTGAAGCATTTCTGGAATTACTGGCTTGCTTATGACGGCTATTTATAAAAAAAAGCTTCCATGACATAAAATGGCTCCATCACTTTCTACATGTAAGCTGTAAAACACATTTCACTCTTAGGATGACGCTTTCGAGGATGTAGAGGAGAGAGGCCACAGTCTTCAGTCAACTAGCAAGGTACTATTTTCTTATTGTTACCATTATATGACATGTTTGTATGTACTGTAGTCATTTGCTGCATGAACAATTGAAATTATATCACGCTTGAAAGAAAACTTATATTCCAAAATATGTGATTTAGGTGTTTGCAAACAGAGGACACATCATTTAGCAGCGTAACCTTTATGATGTTGTTTTGAATCTGTTGCTCAGGCTGCGTTCATGAACAACGAGCGCTTCCAGAAAACGCACCATTTGTCTGCCGGGTTGAACGAGGATGACGATCCGTATGGACTGGACGACTGCAAACCTGTAACTTTCATTTTCTTTAAATGCAGGTTTTACATCTTCTCACCTGTTTTCACTTAATGTTATCTTCTTCCTTCATCAATAGAAGAAACCAACAAAGAAGAACCTGCTGCACGTCGGCCGTCGAAGCTCTAAGGTAAACGTTACAATGAGAGAGAAATGGTTTTTACTTTATTTGGATTTTTCGTAAATGTTTTTTTTTTATTTTTAATTAGGAGGACAAGCTGGATTACTCCGATTATCAGAAAAAGAGCAGCTTCTCCGCGGAGGAGTTGGACGATGAAGACTGGATGGACGACTGCAAACCGGTATTTTTCTAAACCGGTTTCTTTGTTACGATTGCACCAGGAACAAGCTGACGGCTGTAGTAGAAGAGCTTAAGAGTTTAAGAGCTTTGTATATACACAATGTGATGTAATGAACAGAGCACGATCATTTTTTGACAGACTATCTCCATTGTAACTGACGTTGCTGGTCTACCGCTGCCTCGATTGGTTAGTTTGTCTGTGTTGTTGTGTGACTTTGTTGAATCCTAAATAACTCTTTAAAACACCAAAGTCACACAATAATACAAACCACCTAAATAATCGAGGCAGTGGTTGCCCAACAACTTCTGTGTTCTGTGAGGTAAAAATCACTGTTTTTGTCATTGGAGTCTGGTAACGAGTTCTCCTCTCCTTTTTTTTTAGAAATCTTCCAAACAAACAGGCCCTATTCCCCTCCCACGCAAATCTAAGACAGCCAATGGGCAGAGGGAACCGCTTGGATTCAGCCACCAGACTGCCTCAGCAAGCATCCAATGTATGTTTAATGCACAACATATATTATGATATAATAACTCTGTTTAATTGCTTCCTGTGGTATTTACTGTGTTTCTTACATTCTGTTGCAGGATCCCTTCGCTGAGGATGACTTTACTCAAACACCAAAAGATTTCATGAGACCCGGAGAGACGTATGACAGCGAAGAAGATGAAGTGGAAACCTGCAAACCGGTAATTTGTCACTCTCATGTTCTCATGCTTTACTTTGGGGTTGTTGAATGTATGACTCTCAAACTTTTTTTTCTTCTTTTCAACAGAAGAAGAAATCTAAACTTAAAGGCTTCAAAAAATACAAGGCTAAGGTGAGTCGGCGTGTTCTAACTTATTTCTAATCACATTAGGAAATTAGTATTTTGCTGTTATTGCCGTCTGATCTTTAAAAAGAAGAGAATGACATGCTCTCTCCTTATCGCCTCTTCATGCCAGAGCAAAGCCGTGCAAGAGTCTGAGGATCCACCTGGAGCTACGTCTAGTGACTTCATGTCGGAGGCCGCCAAGGTATGTTTGCACCTTTCAAAGTGGAAGTGATCAATGTGTGGTTTACTTAGTCAAAACTGGGCAGTGATCTATATCCAAATGGTATCTCTTTCATAGAGAGAAACTTCCTTATCTTGTTACAGCTTAATACCTTTCTGTATTAAAACTACCTTTTAAACACACACACACACACACACACACACACACACACTGTCCTAAAGCTTTTACAACCACCTGAGAATCAAATGCATGTTATTATTGGACACTGATGAGTTGACAAGAAGCTATTCACCAAATCATGATTGTAGTGTTCTGACAAATAACATAATAACTCTTATTTATATAGCGCTTTTCAAAAACCAAGTTACAAAGTGCTGTGCATGCATTAAACGGAACAATGCAGTGAAACACATGGAGAGAAGAATGGTGCGATTGAGAAAGAAAAGCTGTTGTTTCCCACTGTCTTCATGTTCATATTCCTGATGGGACACATTCCTTCGACATGTGACTGGGCCGGTTCGGCAACATTACACACACCGACCACAGCGTAGGAAGGGAGCAGTCCTCCATCATGCCTTGTTTTGATGAGAACTAATCCAGGTGAATATGTTGACGTACGTAGCGAAGATCTATTTATGTATTCAATGGTTTGTTTCTGTCACCCTTCCCATCCAGGCGGAGTGGCTGGCTGCTCGGATGGATGAGCGAGCTATAGAAGGTCTTGAGGATGAGGAAGAGGACGGGGTCCGTTTCTTTTTAAACTGGCTAAACAGAAATATTTCCCTTCACCACCAAGCGTTTCCTGTGTATTCATTCATTGATCATTCATAGTTTGTGAATATGCTTTTTCATACTTTTGTTTGTCGTCCCAGGACACGGACAGTTTGATGGAGTGGTGGCACACTGTGGAACGTGAGTCAACATCGCACTTATCTCAAGTAACAGATTGAAGAAACTGAGCAACAAAAACAAACTTGTCTTTTGTTTTTAAACGTCATTGACACCTGTTGCTCGATTGTCTTTCAGAATGGGATGAGGTGCCGTCAGACGATGAGGACAAAGCGCTAAAAGAGGACGAGTCCAAGTACGTCTGTTTTAATGAATAAGGAAGAAGTGTAGCGATCGGACCGAGCTACTTTCAAAACCTCTGATTGCAGCAGGAGAAGTAGTGCTGAATGTGCAGCTGAAACAATTAGTCGATCTATTAGTGGCTCAACAGAAACGTAATTGATAAATATTTTCACTTTTCAAGCATAAATGGCAAAAGATTTGCTGGTTCTAACTTCCCAAATGTGAGGATTTGATGTTTTCTTTGCCATATATGATACTGAACCGAGTAGATTTTGGTTTTGGACCATTAGTCGCACAAAAGAAGCAATGTAATAACCGATCATATCTCTGCCTCACATGCATCCTAGGTCATTCACCATCTTGGCGGACAAGGTTCTCCGTGGCCTGCGTGTCTTCAACAAACTCTTCACCGAGCGAGCTGAAGTCCTCTGGCAGTCCATCATCACGCTCCACGCCATCGCCGACGACATCAACCATTTCCACCAGAAGGCCAAGATCGCCGGCATCACCGGTGGCACCACCACAGCTGTGGGCGGCGTGGCGGCCATCGCCGGTTTGGCTCTGGCACCTTTTACATTAGGCGTCTCTCTCGTCATTACCGCTGTTGGTGTCGGTGTGGCAACTGCTGGAGGAATCGCTTCCGCCTCCGCGGTCATCTCGGATAACGTTAATAACATGCACGACCGGAAGAAGGTAAGCT
This sequence comes from Cottoperca gobio, assembly GCF_900634415.1. Taxonomy (NCBI): domain Eukaryota; kingdom Metazoa; phylum Chordata; class Actinopteri; order Perciformes; family Bovichtidae; genus Cottoperca; species Cottoperca gobio. The sequence continues at coordinate 12,406,674 of NC_041372.1, forward strand.
CTAATTTTACAATGAATCAAATATCCTATATATGGAAACTCTTTCCACCTGTAAAAGGAATTACTCTGAGATACTAAGTCATCATGCGCTCCTCAAAGCCTCCAGACTCCATTGACGGAAACGGTAATTTCCCTGTCTGATCGTAGTAACCACCATCTAATGTTTTAAACCCTGCTTTTCTAACGGCCGGTGACGTTGAGCGTGACACGCCAGTAAACAGAGGAGCATGCTCGTCTACTGGCAATAGCAAAGGAGTACACACTGTCACATCTCCTGCTTGAACGTGCCATTCATTTCTTTCAAGGTTTTTAACAAAAAAAGGTGGTATTTCCCTCTTCGTCCATAGGTGGAGGTAGTACTGTTGGAGTATGAGGCTCAACTGCTGGCCATTGGGAAGATCCTCCACTTTGTCAATCAGGGCTTGTACAAACTCCGCGGTCATCCCTTCCTCAGGTCTGGCACCCAACACTACTCCAGGGACTGGGAGATCCGCCAGGCCGTCCAAATGATCAGCTTAGTGGACTCTCCCGTGCTGCGGGGGACCGAGATAACAGACGCCACGATCGCCTCGGTCCAAGGACTCTTCACAGGTATGGACAAGTTCTTCGCCAAGGATTCCCGAGAGCTGAAGAAAGGCTGCAAGAAAGAGGTGGTGGGTCAAATAAAGGAGGTGGCAAATGTGCTCAACGACGGGATAGTGGAGCTCAATGCCATCAGAGAGGAGCTGCAGGATGCTATTGGAAACAGTTGAGCAACTTCCTGCGTGATGCCACTTTGAACATAATTATCAAGGCACCACCACCCTCTCCTGGCTAAATGAAGGCACTGTTGGTGTGAAGGAGCTCATGGGCCCACAAGGCCAGTACCTGCAGTTTTGGATATAAACAAACGCAGCCTTACACGCCCTTTTAATATCAGTAGATTACTCTTCTTGTATTATAATGTAAGATGTTTACTGTACATACAGGGAAGGGTAAAACAGATTCACTTCTTTGAGCGGTGTATGTTCTGTGGGTAAATGGTTTAAACACAAGGTGTATCAAAATGTTGCTTTGTGGTCAAAGGTTAATTGGTTCACCCACTGTATTTACAGAAGGACACGTTATCAACGGGAGCACCTTTTTTAAGTATTTCTGCATTTATAGTGTGTGTTATGTGTTATCGTGTAAAAATATCGCCAGAATGGGTCTATAGAAACATTTGCTCCAATTGCTCCCCATATATTTTCTATACAAAACCTGGAGACACTTCTTGTCTTACCATGTGGCATCCATCCATCCATCCAAACTATTCACATGTTAATGTCGTGATTACAGAAATATTTCTATCGCTGTATGTTTATATTATGCCGGTGCATCCTGCATTCTCCCGAAAGAATGTATCTGTAAATTATTCTAATTTAATACATTTGGATTTATTGGTGTATCACTGCATCTTTTGAATAAAGACTATTTACTTGTTGCCTTTGGTGATGCCTCCAACCTTCTTTCCTGTGTGTTTGAGAACTGTTTCGGTCACTTTCGACTGATTACATGGTGTTTATCCCATAATTCAACACCAGAGATCTAATTACATTAAGGAATTGTGAAGGCTCTGTCATGGAGCTGTAATAAAGTGAATCATACATTATTTTTTATTTACTGAATACATAATATTGGAATTTGAAAACCACTAAAGTTATACAATTATTTGACTTTCTGTATCTTTTTTTTGGTTTGAATTCCCCTCTGAGAAACCTTTTGACCTGATTTTGTTTTGAGGTCGGCGGAAAGAGGCCACGCCCTCGTGCAGGTAACAGGTGATTTTAATAAAGACATCTTTTCTAACACAACTTTGACGGTGTGTGGATCATTGTCGCCGAGTATCCATCCATTGTTCACCTTTTTAAAGTAAAACTTGCCTGGAAATCAGAGCTGTAAAATGATCTTCAGTAAACTGAGATCCGCCTCAGTTTGTGTCTAACCGGTTTGACCGCTCTACGTTAAGGGGAGCTGAAGGACTGTGTTGCCTTCACCGGTTTTAAACTCGTTTACCTTTTGTGTTGCTTTGTAACGCAGCATTTTCATTTTGTTTTGTTTCCCTCTGGCAACACTGAGGTAGGCAACCTACTCGTTTCATTATGTTGTTGCTGGGGTTTTGTGTTGTCAAACATTCCTGTACGATAGCGTTTGGAACGTCATGTTTTGTGCCATAGCGCCACAAGCCAAACTGTGTTAAAAGTTCTGCCAATTTAAAGGTTTGCGTACTTTTTTTGCTAACTTATACATTGTAGAAAGTAACGTAAAGACGTATTACCATTCAGTTGGACACGTATTTCAATTCGGTGATATCCTGTTTACCAAAGCTTCATTTATACTAATACATTGTAACGTTTTGAATTAGTTTGCTGAGATTTCACTCGCGCTATCAGCCGGTGTGACCTAAATAAAGTAGAAATACTACTGAACAATGCGTAGCATGATGGATATAACTACACCGATTTGTCAGTAAAATCTAAGTTTTCACAAAAACATTCATTTCCTAGTTAATGAGTTATGCAAGGTTAATGTTATACGTAGTACCTTTTTAAAATGGTCAATTATTTGAATGGAATTTGGCATGTGGGTCTATCCAGAGAAAAGAGTACAGGAAGTACACCGACCTTGGCAGCTGATGACAGCTTTAAAGCACGTGTTTTGGTCATGCTGTTTTTGTTTTTTTAGTACAATGGTACTATTGTACTAAATCTAAAAACACAGCATGGCCTATGTGGCTGTCAGAGTATGTATTTAGTTGGAGCCATGGTTGTTGTTGTTTTGCCTCAACACATCCTAATATTTAAAACCGTGTATTTCAGCATGAATATATTCAGAAGAGATAAAGGCTCAACAGCCCCAACTCCAGTGGTCCCACCAAGACCCAGCAAGGAGGTACTGTATGGCGAGGGTGGGGTAGGATAGTGCCATATTTTGTTTGTTTACATGTTTGCATAATTAAGGTGTTCAATTATCACCAGGATCTAGACAACCCCATCGAGCACAGCCTGAAAACACAGGATGTGGGAATGAGCGCAAACAGAGAAGTCACAAATGAGCTTAACTCAAATACCAAGGTGAGTCACATCTCTGTAATATTTTCTCTACCATCTTGACACACTTGACCTTTTATTTGAATTTTAGGTTTGCTGCTTAATTGATGTTTAATTTGTCATTATGAATCTTTATTTGTATAATATAAACATCAGAGAATGGGAGTGATGGGAGTTATGCAAAAGGTCAACCCGTTCAAGTCTACCTCGCAGGTAAAAACACAACATTAAATTGTTATGAATTTGACTGCTTAATGTAAAAATCATATGATTAAACTTTAGATTTGTATTCAGGCCCCCCCCACCGTCAGCAAAGCTCCTTCCTCAGAGTCTCTAGAACAGAAAGCAGACTCCACACAGGTGAGAAGAACTCCCATATCATTCCACTGTACTGTACGATTTGTACAGTAAAGGTTTTGTTTATTAACATAAAACTTTAGAGACTAGAAGAAGGTCAAAGAAGAACCCAATAAATACATATACTTATTTTTCACTTATGGAGACGGCCTTAGAGGAGGTCTGCGCTCTGAACACTCGAACAAGTAATGGGTATCCTGATGTGTTACGTCAACGTGTTGTTCAATAGATTCTTGTCTTCATATTTGTTTTCCCACGGCTACTTTACCACACAAGATCAAACAACAATCAAATTAAATTCCTTTAATGCGGCTTCAAGTTATCGTACGTTGAGTGCATCAGTTGAACTCTTTGAAACGTGTGTTTCAGAAGCCTGGCGTGCTGAGAGGGGTCATGGACAAGGTCAACCCTTTCAAGTCTACCTCGCAGGTAAAACATGTCGACAGTAAACGGTAATTGTGACAACTTGATGTAAAATATGATTTCAACTTTTGTTCTTTATTCAGGCCCCCCCCACCGTCAGCAAAGCTCCTTCTTCAGAGTCTCTAGAACAGAAAACCGACTCCACACAGGTGAGAAGAACTCTGATATACTTCCCATCGCTGTACAGGTGTGTTTTTTTGTTCTGCCTTCAGTGTCTGGGCTGTAAATTCCTTTTTAATACAGCTACAATGTAAATCACAGGACTAGAGCATGCGCATTCATTTCTAAAACGTGTGTTTCAGAAGCCCGGTGTGCTGAGAGGGGTCATGCACAAGGTCAACCCATTCAAGTCTACCTCCCAGGTAACCACAGCATTGTGTGCATGTTGTAATTGTAACGCTGCTGTCGGTTGATCCGTGTCAAACAATAAGGCGTCCACTCGGCTGTGTCTTCTCACGCAGGTCTCTAAAGCTGCGTCTTCAGAGTCACTGGAACAAGGAAAGGTTTCAGAATCTGATCAGGTGGGTAAAAGTCGATCATTTCACTTCGCCAGTCATCTTCTACTTAGTAAAAAAAAGCTTTAAAACATTCAGCGCCAAAGTATTTTACTTGATGGAGCAGCAGGATGACCTTGCACGGTTGTTTTTTTATTTATTAAGCAAAAAATAAAAGTAACATGTCAACATTTTATGTATGTCATTTGATGTCTTTGATATATTTTATAACAGTACACTGCTTGTTTTCTCATTAGTCTGTGCGCTGCTGTCTGCCAGTGTTGTTCTTGTTACTGCCAGCAGGTGGCGCCAACCTTCAATTTTCCTTCGCCTTTTATTTCCTGGTTTTTGTCTCCACAGGTTTAGTGAGATTGTTTGCACAGTTTCTGCTGTGTTATAGATAACAACTGAATGTTTTTTTAACTGCATGTATAATTCCTGTGTTTGTTTCAGAACCCTGGAAAGTTCAAAGGGATGATGCAGAAAGTAAATCCATTTAAGTCTTACGCTCAGGTACTATACACAACATTATACTTTGTTCAACTTAAGTGTAGATGCATTTGTTTAGAAAAAAAGAGATTACCAGGTTTAAAAAAGAAAAAGTAATGTGCTGCCAGAGTTGAGTTCCATGGAGTCTATGTTGGACATATTTAGTTGTTTGTTTTACGCATTGTTCTGTGTGGTTACAGACGTCAGATGAAGAATGTCAGACAGATGCTGCGGTTCCCAGAATTACTTCCTCCAGTCTGATGCAGGTGCGTGCTTTAGAGAAGTTAACATGTTTTCAGAGATGCCTGATGCAATAAAGACACAACTTGTTGATGAAGAATCTTGAATCCATTTTTGATAAGATGCCAGCAACACAACGTGGATCATGATTAAATTGCTCTTTTCTCCCATACATCTTATTTCTTATAAGGAACAGCGATCTGTTCACAGCGAGCACTCCTCCAGCTCTGACAGTGTGGATGACAGCACCATAGAGAGACATGTAAGGCATTATATCTACGTATTGTCACTAAAGTTCTGTTTGTTTACTTTCTTTCCCCCCCTTTTTTTTTAATCTAATAAAGCAATCACGCTCTCTAGCTGGCACATCTTATAACTCCTATCAATCATTTAGGAATGGTGTTTACTGCTTTAAGAAAGAACAGTTCCAACTCTTAATGGAAAAAATGCTGCCTAGCCAGAAAGACTCCACACACCTGTCGAGGCAGTGACTCACACGTCACAATTCTGTTTGTTTTTCTTGGAGGATGTGTTGTCAGTGTCTGATGTCAGCCAAAGAGCCAATCTGGAAAAAGACTAATAAGTAAAGTCATTTCTTCCCAGATGTATGAGGTTTATTATAATGCATTATAATGCTAACTGTAGTTAGAAATGAGCTAATGCGTCAACTTCCCCGCAGTCTATTTGGTATTCTGACGTTGACCCCAGCTGCGGTGGGGTGAAAAGCCAGACAGAGGAGGCGCCGAAGAAAAGAACTATGGTATGTGAAGCCTGGATCAAGGTCAGGTTATGTTCTATCAAACGTGTCGCTAGATCTATATAGTTATATCTCTATCAATAGATCTATATAGTTATATCTCTATAGATAGATCTATATAGTTATATCTCTATAGATAGATCTATATAGTTATAACTATATAGATCTATCTATATAGTTATAACTATATAGATCTATCTATAGAGATATAACTATATAGTTATATCTCTATCGATATATCTATATAGTTTTATATCTATATAGATATATCTGTCTATCTATATAGATGTGATCTATCAAAGACTCGTGTCACTGTGAATCATTGTCTATTTTTAGTTGTATTACTGATGCAGCTGCTGAACCTTTATTGTGAAGGGCTGTGTAGTTGTAAGACTATTTGTGCTCTTTCTTCTCTAGACCTTCAGAATAAAGAGGATTCTGCCCACTGCATTATTTGGGTCCGTTACAAAGGTACGAATAAACATGTCATCATACTGCTGATATAAAATGTATATTACACAAAACATATTTACCACATTGGAAGTAAAATATTCCATGCCATAGTGCAGTTTCTCTTATTTTAATTAGTTCCCTCCGCAGGACTCATCATCTGACACTCCAGCACTTCCCCAGGTGAGAAAGCACGCTCACGTGTTAAACACATTCAAACACACAATTCAGTGCTTTTACATGAGGTCTACAAGTGAAGGAAAAGAAATAGGAGCACTATTAATAGAACAAAATGAATGAATATAAGTATATCACAGTTTCAGCGCAGAATTAAATGGTTCCACATTTTATGAAGAGAATTAAAGTTCAGTATAGAAACTGAACCAAAGGCTAATGACCACAGCTGAGCTGCTCTACAGCTGTTTCTCCTCCGCACGTCAAGCACAAACGTACTCGCAGGCAAATATATTTGCGCAGCAGCAATATGAAACCATGCAAATAAAAACAAAGACCGCTCCGCATACAGTAGGACGCCTTCAATGAAACAGGAAGGCTAATATTTGTCAGAGTAATTTCTGTTCAAGTGTGTCCATGCAATACATGCTGAACTCTGACATACTATATGAAGTACAGGGTTAAGTAGACCACCACTTATTTTTGTCATGCTGTACCATCACTGTTTTTCGACATCCTATGCCGTGATTCATTTGTATAAATTTGACATGCCATAGAGATATCATTGTAGAGCATCAACCCTTAACCTCATACGCCACAGAAATGGGAGACCAGCAGTAATTAGTGCAAAGCATGGAAGCGTGGCTCGTGACCATAAGATGTAGGATTCAATTACAGCTGGATTCCCCAGGTACATTCATTACAGGGGATTTAAAAAGAAGCAGATATTCAATTTCAAGTAATCTAACAAGATGTTCCATCTAATATTAACGTCTGATACTTCCTCTTTTACATTTGAATAACTGGTTGGTTTGCGGCTGGTGTTCCAGTGTGTTCAGTTTTCTTTAACCACCTCAGAGCCGGTAACTTCCAGTGACAGAACGCATCATTACACAGTAAATTAAACCACCCAACAGTATAACAGAAACAAGTCTAATACAGCCAGCTACAACATTAAACTGTATCTCACATAATGTGAGATACAGAATGAGAGACCGAATGTCTTCAGTGTGATGCATCTCTGTTCTAGGAAGTGGTGGAAGTTGAAACGCTAGAGATGGCAGCAGTCCCCAGTGAGGGAACAGTCCCGGACCCTCTAGACGTAAGCTTGTTTTTAAGTCTTCTAATGTTACACAACGTGATGCTTGTTTTATGTGGATTTATTCCAATGAGTTTCACGTTTGTCCCCTTCCAGGATGAGGAAGGCCTTTTGGCGTGGTGGAGAATAGTGGAGGGTACGCTTGATGCTCACAATGTTTTATTGCTGAAGCTGCTTATTGCTATACTTACTTACTATAACTTGCAGTTGTAATCGTTCCTGTGTGTTAGGCTGGGCTGAGTGGAGTGATGCCAACCAGGACGATGAACCTGAAGAGTAAGTGGCGCATTTATTGAACTTATCAATTTGCTTGTAGGATTTATTTTCCTAACTCTAAACTGTACAGTAACAGAAAGAAACCGTTCCAGCTCAGTGCTTTGCTATATTGGTATTTCCACCTTCCAACATGGTTCATCCTTTTAAAGTAAGATTTGCTTGACCGACAGTGTGGCGGCACAACGCTGAACTCTTTGTTTCTCGCCTCCAGAGTGGTGGAACAAGCAGCTGATCGTGTCTTCATGGCGGCTCGTCTTTTTGTTCGCTTTTTCAACCAGCGTGGCGCCTCTCTCCAGCAGCGAATCCTGGAGCTGCTCGCTTTGGCTGACTCCGCTGACATTTTCCATAAGAAAACCGTCAAGGCCAGTGTGGGCGGCGGGGTGGCGAGTGTCGCAGGGTCCATCACTACCATCACCGGCCTCATTCTGGCGCCATTCACAGCAGGAGCGTCGCTCATTGTCGTCGCCGTAGGCATCGGTGTCGCTACGGCAGGTGGGGTGGCATCTGCTTCAGCCAACATCACCGACACGGTCCATTCAAAGACGGACCGCAAGAAGGTGGAGAAGATAATCCAAGACCACGAGGCGGAGATGAAGGACATCAAGGAGTGCCTGGAGTTTCTGCAGGTGAGAAGATGCGAGAGGTTTTTAAGCCAGTTTGACAACATTGTAACTGAAACTGTAACTTCATACTTTGGCTTCAAACTTCAAACTGACACACATGACTAAATGTTTTCTTTTACCTCCTACCGTTAACCGGTTTGGTTGGTAAACTAATCCTAATGTGAACTCTCCTCACCCACATGACAGGAAGGAATGGAGGCACTTGAGGAGTGGAACTTTGAGCAGTACGCTGAGAGCATCTCGAAGAAGCACCTCAACCAGAATGTCAAACATGTGATGAAGGAGGGCGGCCGGGCCGGCAAGGCCTTAGTGATCAACACCGAGAGCCTGATTAACACGGTTCAGGTCCTCACTGTGGCAGGGGGGGCTGCGAAAGCCGCCCAGGTGATGAGCATCACCACGGGAGTCATGTCGGGTCTCTTCCTGGCTCTCGATGTCTTCTTCCTGGCGAAGGACTCCATGGAGCTCAAAAAGGGAGCCAAGACAGAGTTTGCTGCTAAGATTCGAGAAGTTTGTCAGAACCTGCAGGATGGGCTGCTGGAGCTGAACCGCATCAAGGAAGAGCTGCAGAAAACTATAGATGGGATAGAGGTGGAGGTAGATGAGGAGGAGGAGGATGAAGAGCTGTTGAAGTCTGAGCTGAAGAAACTTGTCGAGTTTGAAGAATGAAGGATAATTGTTAGGATTAAGAACTAACAGTAATATATTGTATTTATATGAGTAATTAATGATATGTTGAACTAATGTCACTTTCTTTGCAATAAAAAGTAGTTTCCTGCTCATTTGTCTAGCTTTACTTTTTTCAGTTTTGAAAGGTAGAAGCTTAAGACCCAACCGACCGGACGAGGGAGACTTACAGACAAGGCGTCATCACAATGTAGCCAAACCTGTCAGGCTTCAGAGGTCATTTACAACTTTTGTCAGGTAAACATCCTTTACACAATGTTTTGGCTTCAGAGCATGAAGACATCACAGGTACCTGCAAAACTAATGAACCAAAACAACTTGGTGCGCTCATTCCACATCGTGCATGCTTCCTGTCAACACACAAAACAGCTCAAACTAAAGACGGGAGGGTCTGCCTTTGTCTGCTGGAACTTGTTCCTGCGGGCCGTACCGACTGCACAGAAAGTATTACGTCATTAATTAGGTTATCTTCAATCGCTGGAATAAAATTTCCATATTGTGCAAATGAAATAAGAATCTACTTACACATCCAGCAGACGCTCGGCACCATCAGCACCCATGGGAGCTGCATCTCTGGCCCTCTAAAGAATGATGAGAGTTCAATATACAGGTGGAAAAATTAAAAGCTATTCTTACAAATACACCAATTCTTTATTACAAATTGAAAAACTGTAATAAAAAAAAACTACATCACAGAAAATTAAGATTTCTATGTCCAAGCAAAAAAAAGGAGCTCAATTAAGTCCAAATCTGAAATAAGTCTTTACCCTGACACACACACACACACACTGTTTTTACAATAGAATACACACATTTTCAATATCATTCAAGAGCACAAATGGCAGTGAAGCTTAATCCGTTTCAGGACGAGCCCAGTACTTGGAAAACGAGGGTTTATGCTGTTAAATGTGCTTCCTTGGGGTCCATGAACCCCGGCGCATCAGTGCTTCTACAAGTGTCCGAGAATGGGACGAAGAGTACGTGCTGTGATTTACAGGGAAAAGTGTCAATGCACCCCGAGTACAAGAGCAATAATAAAAACTCCTTAGTTCCCTGTGCAATAACTCGGCTTCATTTGCAATATTATGTAGTTTTTTATTTAATTTAAAATATTGTTTTGTTGTAGACTTGTGTATTATTGAGTTCTGCAAATTGCATGTACAGGAATAATTGTTGTACTTCTTGTGCACCTGAAGTTTCCCATCTGGGATAATCAAGTGACTGAACTGTTCATGCTTTAAAAAAAAAAAGAGCACGCGCAAGTATTTACAGTGAAACGCACTCGGAATGCAATACGAGGACATATTTTTGATTCATCTGTAGTGGTGACAGGCTGACAACTGACATATCTAAGAGGAAACTCAAGAAGAAATTCATATTTAGAGATTACTGGTAACTGAGCGTAACCTTTTACCATCAAACGCTTCTTTGATTGTTCTCGTGTGACGCAGAATGAATGAATGTGGCCAATCTTGTTTGTTCTCAAACACCAGTAAATGAGTGTCTTTTACTCAGACCCAGATGAGCCAGAATCAGAATTCGGTTTGTTACCAAGTAGGTTTTCATGTACAGGGAATTTGCTTTGGTGTATAATGGTGCATACATAAAGTAAAATGTAAAATAAGACCAGATATTGACGCAGCTTGCTACTTGTCAGCCTTTAACAGACCATTATCAGTTTACACGGGAAATAATAACATGGCTGTTAAAACTAACTGAGAACCCTTTCACAACAGCTGATTAAGCTGCTCCTAAAACACACGTTGATCCCACACCTTCATTTGCATTCCTAAACCGGTTTGAATTATTCATTTACATAGAGTGAAAAGAGGTAGTTTTGAGTGGACATGTTGTAATAGCATGATGGAATACAGTCACTGCAAAACACTACATTAATAAATTGTCTCGGAATCAATAGAATAGGAAGACTTTTCTTTTTAAGTACAGCCAAAATTAAAGTTACAGACAATTTTCATAATTGTTTCACACCTTTTAAACAAATAATCACTTCATATTCGTCTATTATTAAACCCTGTAAATTAAAACAACATCTACCAGTGCAGCAAGATTGGTGCCAACAACCTGGATCTTCTAGAAATAAGTGCAGGAAGTAAACAGAACAATGTTACAGAGGAGTCACACTCATTTTTACTTTTTCTTCACCATAGTTAATGAACAAAAAAATAAATCATCATACACTTGGCAGCACACTGGGATCAGTTAAACCTGTTGCAAGACATCCTGCCCAACCTTTGTATGGAACCAGTCTGCTGCTCTAACTCACTGACATGCTTAATATCTCTACTGTGCAGAATATTCAACTTTATGTGTTGCCTACTTCTGCACTGCTCGTGGATTTATTTCCCCTTTATTTAACCAGGAAGTCTCTGTTTTACAAGAGAGACATGCTAACTTACACGAAGGCTAAACTACGATCGTCCTGAACGTTAAGTATTTTTGATCGTACATAACTGTACCATGGGAATGACAGATGACAGTTTGTCATGAGGATCAGGGCAAGTTATACTGATTGTTGGGCGGTCACATAAACTATCTACATAATGTGTTGCTCAGGCGAGAAAGAGCTCGAGGCTGTTTCTTTTATACTGACTCTGAGGAACAGTGACACGTTAAGCAAATCAGCGTAACGGAAATGTAGAAGAAAATCAAGAAAATCAGGAAAAAGGGGGTCGATTTCACTTTGGTGACCAAACATAGATTCTATTCAGCTGTTTACACACCGAGGGAAAGGAAGGAGTAAGTAAAGAGACTGCTGACCGCATGTGCTCCAATGCACGGATAACCCTCAGAGGTTTTGTACTGAATACAAAATGGATATAAATACAAAAATGTGGACAATAGAAGTGTTGGAACATTAGAATTAAATATGCAAACACACACGCACTGCCTGGTTAGATTATTATTACTGACAAAAGAATGTGGCAGTAGCAGGTGAATCTTAGGAAGGAAGGGGACACGGGGACACGGTCAATGAGCCACTGGCTGGACTTTAGCATGACGTAAGAGGGCAACCGGTGCCGTGGAGCTCAGAGAAAGATCAGCAACAGAAATGTTGCATTCTGCATGTAGATAGCCCTATGCATGCTTCTAATATCCCTTTCATGTAATTAGGCCTACATTTAATTCATGTTAAACAGAAGAATGTTTTTGTTGGGAGTCTATTCAAATCTTGTTTGCCGCAACAAAATTCACCAAATGAATATGCACAGAAACAAAACAAAGAGAAGTATCATATGAAGAGAACGCCTTCTCTACCATGACAACCAAACAGGTTTAACATGGAGGACATGACGGAGTCTCTCCATTGTCTATTCTATTCTCTGTGTCTTGTTTGTCCAGAAGAACCTTCCATTTATGAACCATTCACTACGTATTATTAACCTTTGAGCCGTGTAATTCGACTATAATCCCGGTTTGTGTTATTTTCTTTGCACTTTTCACTCACACAAGGGAGGTTGGACAATTTCCTGAGCCAATGGGGAAAGTAAATAATTCCTCCTATGATATACAAACACAACACAACTCAAATTTGAGGTATTGGGTTGTAATATTATGGCATGATGCTATATATATATATATATATATATGTATACGCCTAACACAATGGCCATATTAAGTCAAACATGAGGGTATGTACTTCCCGTGACAAACCAGTTCTTGAGATTGTGTCAGCAGTCTCATGACTGGTTTCATACACCAATACATGCCACTTAACACATACGCCCAATGTTATGTTGTCAGACAGACGTTTGCAGAGGGGGAATTTTGACATGTGAATGGAAAACATGTGGTAATAATGTTTGATGGAAATAATTCCATCTAAATACAATTTATATTGCATTAAAATAGGCTAAAACTAAATTTGTAGCCTCCATTTTTGTGCCCCCCGGTTGTGAAGTGAAAATGTTGTGTTTGAAAGGCTAATTGCTAACAAATATGGATTGAAGCAATATATTTTGTTTAAGAAAATCATGTTGTGATATCAAGAAATGATCAAATTTTAATACATTTGGACTTTTTGACTTTACAACGCGTTAAGAGATATTGGGAATGTTACATAATCGATATTGAATTCAGGACCATGTGAATCCTAATTAAATGGATTTAGGAAATCACTGGCGATACCCAGTCCTGTTCTTTATATACATGGACCTGCGTTAGATCCTGATGTATGAGCCTAAAACCCTCAGCATTATGTGTAATACTTAAAATTGTATTTTGTTGTAAACTAAGGTGTTGTTTTACATGACATGTTTACCGTTACTGATATATCATGTAGGAGAAACATCCAGACCTGTACACAGTAAGAATGCTGTTCCTTGTCCTTACCATATTAATCGTGTCGGTTACGAGAATTGTAAGCCCTTCAAGGAAGGAAATCTAAAATCTAACAGAAACTAATAGGGTTAAATGACATGACAAAATCTGGGTGTGGCGTCCATCACACACACCCATAAGCCCTTGTTCTCTTAGTTTTTTGACTCTTCCCAACCCCTTTAGTATAAATACTGACACAGAGAGCACAGGTGTCACATCTTCACCTGGGATACATCTGTAACACCGGAGACTAAACCTACACAAGGAACTTCACATCTTTTTGCTTCTTAATCCAATTTCACTGATCGTTGGAACTGCAGACAAAAGTAAGACTTAAACAATGCAAGACATTGATATCTTCTTCTGGATCAATACTTGTAATGAGTTTCTCTTCAAATTAAGGTTCTTTTGAAGTCAATAATTACGTAAAATATACAGCCTACTGTAATTTAAATTATCAAGAGTAATTATTTATAGAACATTAACATTATCAATTTGATATTATTATAATTATTTGTAAAATTAGTTGATTATATTATGAAAAATCTATTTTTACATTTATATTTTATATCCTAATCTAAATTTTGAATTGTTGTTAGCTAACAGAATTCACTAAAAACACGGTAAGCTAAAATCACATGGTAGACGTGTGCTTTCCTGTGTTAATGAAAATACATTTCATGTTAAATGTAGTTAAATTATTGTTTTACATATTATTGATTAACGTTTTTATTACAGTAAATCTTTTTTAATTAAGCGTGCTATGATTAAATGTAGTTCTTCTTTAGTAACTACTACATGTTCTCCTCCACAACCCCCATAAAGTGTAGCTCACCACTGGACGTTTGTAAAATGTTCACGAATGCAGTGCTGTGAGTAATATGTTTAGAAATATATTTTGCCTTTAATAATTATTTCTGAGCTCACCTGATACAAACAAAGCAACTAACTGAAGCTGAAGTGTTCCATTATATTATATAACTGAATAACCATCTTACCCCATCTACTCTAGGCATGGACAACAGACTGGTCCTCCTCACTGCCGTATTTGTGACACTGTCCTGGATAACGGTCATATCTGCCCAGACAACCCAGGCCCCCACAACCCAGGCCCCGACAACCCAGGCCCCCACAACCCAGGCCCCCACAACCCAGGCCCCGACAACCCAGGCCCCAACAACCCAGGCCCCGACAACCCAGGCCCCCACAACCCAGGCCCCCACAACCCAGGCCCCGACAACCCAGGCCCCCACAACCCAGGCCCCCACAACCCAGGCCCCCACAACCCAGGCCCCGACAACCCAGGCCCCCACAACCCAGGCCCCCACAACCCAGGCCCCGACAACCCAGGCCCCCACAACTCAGGCCCCGACAACCCAGGCCCCAACAACCCAGGCCCCCACAACCCAGGCCCCCACAACCCAGGCCCCCACAACCCAGGCCCCGACAACCCAGGCCCCCACAACTCAGGCCCCGACAACCCAGGCCCCGACAACCCAGGCCCCGACAACCCAGGCCCCGACAACCCAGGCGCCGACAACCCAGGCCCCGACAACCCAGGCCCCGACAACCCAGGCCCCCACAACCCAGGCCCCCACAACTCAGGCCCCGACAACCCAGGCGCCGACAACCCAGGCGCCGACAACCCAGGCCCCGACAACACAGGCCCCGACAACACAGGCCCCGACAACACAGGCCCCCACAGCACCCCCACTGACGTCTAACTCCACAGTGACACTTCTTGCAGTGAGTGATGCAGAACAAAGTTGAAGTTGCAGTATAGTTTAAGAAAATAATATTCACATTTACTGATGGTTTTGATTGTCATAAAGTGCATTTTTCACACACTTAAAAAGTATCTCATCTTCTTTGCAGGATCCTATTAATAGGTCAGGATGTGGGACCGAACGGCTCTGTGCGGCTCAACCCGCAACGTGCGACCCTTCAACAGAAGGATCATGTTTCTTCCTTTCTGCCAGGCAGAAGAGCGGTGAAAACTTTCATCTAGCTCTCTCAGGACAGTCAGATGGCTACGTTGCTGCCACCCTGTCAACTGATAACTCTCTGGTATGTCAAGTTTTGTCAGTCACTCGCAGATTAAAGTACAATGAAGTCTAACCCAGAGTCTATTATATAGTAAGTTTGAAGTCTTCTGTGTTATTAGGTTCAATTAACCTTTTCTGTTTTTGCACCACAGGGAGGTAATGACCCAACCTACGTCTGTGCAAACAACAACGGTCAAGTTCAATTCTTTGGCACTGTCCTCAACAATGGACAGCTGACTTTACAAGAAGTGAGTTATTTTCAGAGTAGGAGTAGAGCATAGTGAGGATATATTAATTAATATGTTGGAGCCCATGTTTTATTCTTTCGCTGGATTTTTCCAACATAATTTTTTAAGTATGAATTAAGACTAGCAGCTGCATGGCACGTTAATGAATGGCCGCTCATCTAACATTATACTCAAAGTAGACACAAATGATGTTGTCTGAAGCCAATTTGTATGTCTATAATTACATTACATTTTATTTTTGTTCTACATGTCAAATACTGAACATATACTTAATATGTAATGGTTAAATAAGTATGCTCAAAATGCAACACATCTTGCATCTTTTAACCTGCAGCTCAAGCAATATAAAAGGCAACGTTAATTCAAACCATCACCATTTGTTCATCTGTTAAACTCTCTTTGCTCTGCAGCTGCCAGTGAACTCTGTGAAGGGCATGGTCAGCGGAAGGAAAATCCAGTGTACATTTTGTGTCACTGTACCAACCTCAACTACTAGAGCAACAAATATCTTAATCGCAATCGCCACTGGACAATTCAACAGCAGTAAGCCAACATATTGGAGATACACATTGACACATCATATGCAAGTTCAACAAACTAAGACCCACTGTCACAGAGGCTATCACAGATAATATATTAATGTCTTCCAATATGCTAAATAATTTTTAACAATTACCTTTTTGTCTGTTG
This sequence comes from Cottoperca gobio, assembly GCF_900634415.1. Lineage (NCBI taxonomy): Eukaryota > Metazoa > Chordata > Actinopteri > Perciformes > Bovichtidae > Cottoperca > Cottoperca gobio. The sequence goes on from NC_041372.1 coordinate 12,423,131, forward strand.
CTTGCACTCACAGCTAGTGGTATGATTGGAAACCCCACATCCGTATTTCAGAGTCTTGTTGCAAACCTGGCAAATGTTACTGGCACACTCACCAATACGATTACCACTAGCCACGCCATTACACTGCAGCAATCTCTGACGCAAGGTAAGCATAAGAACAAAGTTGTCCAAAAAGTGCAGAGAATGTGTTTGAACGATGCCTAATAAATCTTTTTTTCCTTTCTGTTTCCCCATCCTTCGCTGTAGTTCTACTGATCACTGCAGGTATTCTCGGTCTGGCTGTGCTATAAAGAAACTGAAACCCCCAACTATAAACATCTCACAGGAGGTTGAATATCCGCAGTGCATCCCATGCTTTATCTTTTATCAACTTACTGCAGGTGAAAGCAGGAGTGGTTGAAGTTGGTCACTCTTCCCAAGCATTTTGACCGCTTTCACATCTGTTAAGGCTCTGAAACCAAAAAAGTTATTTACTTTTGAGGTTTTAATATATTGTGTAATCCATTTTGTTAATTTGTTTTAACCATAGGACTGCTGGCTTTCTGTACTACAGGTTACTTAATTGCATGCAAACATATTGACTCTCCGCCCCAGATGAAAATCAATCTTTGAATGGTTAGAAATGAGAATCAGTATCAAGTAATCAAACATCAATTGAACCGCTACCTGGCTTTCACCAGTGGATAGCACTACTAATGAACTTTTGTAAACCCTGATATACTAATGTTTACCCTCAGAATAAAGGGCAGATCTGCCCTCATGAAGGACCATCTCTTTTTTTTCTTTGCGTATGTCACTACACATTTACATTCATGTATTATGATTCTGGTGACGCACACAAGACAAGCAAAGAATCAATGTTTTTCTCCTCTGTCACTCATAATAACAGCAAATGGCAGACACGTGTTTGCATTATTATTATTATTATTATTATTATTATTATTATTATTATTATTATGTTATTATCTTTTCTGTGAATGTACATATCGCTGATGATTCAACCATGCTTTTACAATGAAGCCTTTATTGGCTGATATGTCATGTGTGTGTGTGTTTATGTGCAAGTACACGTGCAAATGAGCAGTTGCTCATAGAGATACTATATACAAACCAAATAATCGTGAAAATGATTTTGCACATGTTATTATGTAACAGCTGAGTTTCTTTTTAAATAAATATTTTATGCAAACTGATTATCTTAGTGGCATTAATACATTGTCAAATATTGTTGACAGATGGAAAACACATGGACACACACTGTATCACCAACAATTAGATACGAAGAATCTGAATTTTTAACAGTATCAACATTGTTGATGTTTTATAAGTTTTTTGATTTAAATCAGCACAGTTCATGTAATATGCTAACAAGGGGCCAATGTATGCTTAACGATCAAACAGGGAGGATTTAGAATACTAACAGGCAGAGATACAAGGATCATGCAAGATGTAATAGTATAATGACATCATTAATGGTGGTCCTAACACAAATAGGCTTATCACAAACCTACATTTTTAAACTAATGTATTTGTGTTCAAATATTCTGTGGATATGTTTTTGAATGGGAAAAAAACTGTTTCTATAAAAGACGGAGTATAGCAGCTGACTTAAAAGTAGTTAAAAAAGATAATCACACATCCTGCATTTTCTAATAAGACCTTATAATTAGACCTTCAAAAACGATTCAGTTAAACATTTTTAGAGTAACGTTTTAGTTTCACAGCTGGCATTGTGTCAAAATTAAGCACAGAAAAAGCTAACACTAGTCATAGCATAGCAAACACTAGCTAATCAAAGTATACTGGTTGCTAACGTTAGCTTAGTTAAGCTACCTTAGCTCACCGAGTTTCCCAGGCAGGTAACAGGTAAGTTAAGTGTTTTGCAGGTGGAAAGACGTCTAGAGTAAAACTGGACTCAAGTTTGTTGACAAATAAATATTTGGTTATATGTCAGGTTTACATATTTCAGCTAGGTAACCGTTAAAACGTTAACCAGGAGCTGTTATACTAGATACAGTGCGGCTAACGTTATTTTAACGTTACTTTAACGTTAGCCCAAGTTCGTGCCTTTCACCTATTTTAGATGTGCGACTTCTTAATAAACAGTTATCTTTCTGATAGAAAAATGCAAACTAAGAAAGTCGTAAGAAACTCTTACGTTTGAAACGTTTGTAAGATGTTTTCGGGATGCCTCAATGACTATCCAACTAAAAGGAAACATATTCTGTGGGCTGCAAACTGCTACTTCTTTCAACATAAAAGAAGATGGTCGCCGGAAGTGACATCTTACTCATCTTCAAAATGTCAAATTACCCCCCCCCCCCCCAAAAAAATTTTTTTTCCATCATCAGGTTTATCTCCTCGTTCTATTAATTTAATATTTTGACATATAAGGTTTTTCATGTATTTAAAATATAATAATAATTGCTTTACAAATTGTGAATCATTAAATTTGATAATAATACAGAGAAAAGAGTTGTTTACATCACGCAGATGTCCATCTGGGTGTTTTGTCCTTCATGCAAACATCCCTCACTGCAGCTTTACATGTTCTCATGTACCAAACAAAGTATCCAGTACAGTATGTGATTGGTAATGCTCAGAGGAAAACTACAAAGACAGTAAGTACGTCTACGTACTCGTTGGGCTGTATCACTTTTAATCGTATTTTCATTAAGATTGTTATAACCTTGACTCTAAGATTGCCTCCAAAGCCATGAATGAGAGTCAGTACATGTGGACCCTCAATGGTAAGTCACAGTATCTTAAACTATATACATTTATTTTCAAGTATTTAATAGTTTTTTTTTTGTTATAATTTTATTTGCAATTGTATTTGTTTTTTAATCTTTTTAAATTGAACTGAATCTAATTACTTTATATAGATGGTTCCCATGGCCAGATGACTCAAAGATTATCAATATGATATTCAGAGCATTAATATAACAACTATTTTCAATGTAAAGATATAATTGGTGTTGTATATCTCGCCACTTCAAGTGACATTACAGAGTAATTTGAATTAGTGTTAATCAAAAATATACGTCAATGCAGAATATGAGAAGCTTTTAGAGCAAACCGGTTGTTTTTAGACACATATTATCACTGCTATGTGCAATATTCATTTTTATTATTTATTATTGTAAATTACCGGCCACTTCTATGGACTACCGTTTAATGCTGCTACTTATTTTAACATCCACGTGTACTTATATAATTTGTATTTTATTTTATTAACGTGTGCTCGCCACTTTACTTTATATGTTTCACTTTCTTGTCTTTGCTGTAACACTGTAAATGTCCCCGTTGTGGGACTAATAAAGGATTTCAGATTCTGATTCTGATTAAATCATTTCTGTTGTAAGCTAATTATGACCAAATGAAACATGTTCCTTTGGTCATAATTAGCTTACACCTTATTTGAATGTCATTATTAAACAGGCATGTCATCTGTGATGTTGATCATCAACAACTAAATTAGGACAGATCGTTTTACATTTCACCGTTCAAGATATAACTAAACTGTATATGAAAATGTACACATGATTATTATCCAAGAACGTCTCTAACTACTAACAGGCATTTAGTAGTTAGCATTTCCCTCATGCTCACATCTGGAGCTCTGGCAGGTAAACAGTTTTTTTCCTCCCTCAATACATTCTGTGGGTTTCTTGTCTGATACTTATTTTATTTATTATAAAAGGTACTCTTCTCGAAAATGTGGCACTGAATAAACTGCCCAGTCTTCACAAGGCAGTACCTTGGGTGCTGCTGGCGGGGCAGATGATAGGAAAAAAGACGTGAGATTTGAAAAAGGATCCTGTACCCTCAGCAAAGAAGAGTCTGATCCCTGGTGGAGGGTAGACTTGCAGAATGTGTACAAAATAACTGCTGTAACGATAACCAACAGAGGTGTAAATGAAAGCCATCTGGATGGTGTGGAAATCTGGATCGGAAACTCAATAGAGAGAAACGACACCAAAAACATCAGGTGAAACAGCTTGATACAGAACTGTATATTATGACTTTGAATGCCCATTCTTTACGGACATAAACGTGCACCGATATTGCTCTAGCTCTGTCACAAGGACATCACATCCCCATTTCTAATCATGACTATAAAGCTCTGCTGCCGTATTGGCGCCATGCCTTGGGTGAAATAGTTTTTCAAAAAAATCCCCCCTCATAACTTCAATTATCATCCTCTCGATGCATATTTGCAATGATGACTTGACAGTCCAACCCCAAAGAATGATACATCTAACCATCCGTCTATTTTTGTTTCAAGCAAACCCTTTATCTAACGTGGCACTGAAAGGAGACGCCACCCAGTCATCGCTACCGCCTCCGAGGCCATCGGTGGGAGACGAAACTCATACTACAGGCGTGGGTTCTGTAGCTACACTGTTGAGAACCAGACCAACCCATGGTGGAGGGTGGAGCTGTGACGCACATATATAGTCATATCTGTCAAGGTCACCAATAAAGGAGACTGCTGTGCTGAGAGACTGGATGGAGCTGAGATCCCAATTGGGAACTCACTGGAGAACAACGGAAACAACAACCCCAGGTGCTGGCAAGAATTTCAGAACATGCAGCATTCAATATAAATGTTATTTTGCAATTATTAGAGGAGTAATATTTCAATGACGCAACTTATCCTTCCCTGCAGTGACTAACTTCCATCACACGCATCAATTACAAAGAAAACAGGAACACCAGCTAACCTATTAGCTAGTTAACTGCCGTTAGATAATCCAATGCAACCTGAGATCAGTTTATGGAAAACTTGCAGGTCAAAACAGATTTCTAATCTAATTGGTCATAATCTACTACTGTTCCTGGCACAGAATTTACTTATTTTGACATTTCTGTTGTTTCAGTGAGGCAACTTCTTAGCAATTTACTTTATAATTTGAAACACGCTTCTTCCTGGCTTCTACTAACCACATATATTTTCAACATGAATTGTAATTCCTTTATGAAAAAAACCACAAATGTGGACTCTTTTCCAGATTCAAGGACTTCGTGTTCTCTTTTAACGAGAATCCCACAAGATAACTTTAACTATTCCCCCCACTCCCTCCACTGTCAGGTGTGCTTCCATCTCCCACATTAGAGCGGATGAAACCAACACATACAGCTGTGAGGGAGGCAGCATGGAGGGTCGATTTGTGAACGTGATTATCCCTGGGAACATGAAGACTCTCACACTGTGCGAAGTGGAGGTGTAAGCTGTCCCAGCAGGTACAACTGTCACTGACTGGCTTTGGTTTATTGAAACACAACAGTCTGATATTGATTCATGTCTTTATTTGTTTTTTACTTTAGTGGAACCTCTACTGAACGTGGCCTTAAAGAAACCAACAGCACAGATTTGGAGTGATTCTTTACTCGTGAAAGCTTCTAATGCTGTCAGTGGATGTAGAGGTGGATGCTGTAGCCAATCTTTCTCTTGGTACAATGCCTGGTGGAGAGTAGACTTGTTAGCTGTGCTTAAGGTTAGTGCTGTCACCATCACCAACATACAAGAATGTTGTGCTGAAGGGATTAAGGGGGCACAGATCAGAATTGGGAACTCTCCAACGGAGCTGGAAAAGTGCCATCTGGTTCACGTCATGCTGATGCTGGAGAACGGCTAACATGCTTAACGCTAGCTGTACTGTTGAAACACGTTTAATAAGTTACTCCGTGTTCAGGCATCTTAACATCGGGTAGGAATAGGTTATCCACTCGTTATCAATACATTGGCTGTAGGGTTCACCGTCAGCCAACGTAGCCTTTATCTAACGTACCTCTAACGTAGTCACGTAGGTATTCACGTAGGTAAATATTCAACTACGTATTCCGTATTCACACGTCTAACGTCACGTAACGTCTGCATATCTTATGAAGCACACGTCGGGTACGTCCGGTAATTTTGAACATGCTCAAAACATCAGCGTTCAACAACGCACCCCAGCGTAACACAGTGAGCTCTTAATGAATACTACTTGTACCTTACCTTATATCAACGTACACCAGCGTGTTGCAGATATTTTGTATACGCCATATTTTTGTATATCTTATGCATTCGTTGGGTATTCGTCTGATACATTTTGTATCAGTAAGTGATGCGCTATCAATAGGTTAGACATGCGTATCTGTATATGTTCACTTTTCCGATCCGATGAAAAGTTGGACGTATTTGGACTCTGACAAATTTTCGTATGCGCCGGCATAAGTGTCTGTCATACGGATATGTGTGACAGGGTCTTTAGCAAACACGTTATATATGCATGTGTTACAACTTCAGCTGATGAGCAACAAATTAGATTATTTTCCTTTCATTTAAGGTTCTAAGGTTCTCTAGGTTCTCATTCTACATCAGAATAAAAAATTGCTTGATAAGATGTGGATTGATTTCACTGACTCTTACGCTACAAGGCCAGGTGCTGGCTCTGTGGCTTTCGATCCAAACCAAAACCAAAACTCCCTCGGCAACTTAAGTTTTAAGACTATTAAGACAATATCAAACACGAAATGAGCCAACTAAAACCTAACAACATTCTTTCTGTTTAGTGCCGATGTGACGATGGTGGGAGAAAGGCTTTGCTGGTCCGATGCTCTGTTCTTCTGTAGACGTCACCACTGGGACCTGCTCAGCCTCCGCAGCCAGGAAGAGCGGAGCGAGGTGGAGCAGCTTCTGGGCCGCAGTCCTTTCCCCCCCTCACAGACTATGTCTGGCTGGGGTTGCGCAGGTATTCTACACTGACATTGACACTTTAAAGATTTAGCTGTTGCTCTGATACAAGGCAGGCTGTATGAATGTGCAGGTGTCACTCAAGCACAACTCAACAGGACATAATGTACTGTAAATTAGTTTGATATTCATATTTACATGAGAATCATCTTTACAATTTAAGTATTATGTAACATTCTTAACCTCAGAAGGTTTTGAAGGCCCTAGTTCCTTGAATAGGTCCCCTGTCCTGATCTCAAATCGTAAGGATTTGAATATTGCAAATGTACATACTCAAAAGACACAGATCATTAAGTCAAATATTGTGTCTCCTAATATTTGAATTGCTACCTTTCCGAAACAAAACATGCTTTGTTAACAGCTTTCACTGAAGGCACACCCAATGACAAACTGAGTGTGTCATTAGAGCATGAATCGTTTCAGTTGTTCTATAGAGCTAGAATAAAATAGCTGGTCCCATTTTCTCAAGTGTGAGGATTTGCTGCTTTTCTGTTTATTAAAACTTTATTTGAATATTTTTCGGTTTTAAACTGAAAAAACAAAGAATTTGAAGGGCTTTATTTCACTATGTTTTTGACATTTTAAAAAAGGAACAATTTAAATAATTGTAGACCTGACTACCATCATAAAAATAAACCTGGATTTATCTTGAAATATATATATATATATTTTTAAATAACCGCATACCTGTTGCAAAGTGCAGCCAGAAACCACTGTCTAGTTAATAAATGGCAACATTTTGTTACATTTGTTAATAAATCTATTTTGCAGATACATAATGAGCGACAGGTGGTTCTGGATGTCTGGCGATTCCATGAAATTCACCAAATGGCCGCGAGATTACTCTAACCCCTGCGGAGGCATGGCCAGCGGAGAGCTCCACCTGTGGGAGGACCAGCCTTGTGAGGAGCCAATCAGGTAGGGGGTTACGCCTCACATCCTGCATGTATGCATGTATTGTACTTCACCACAAAACCTTCACCGGCTCTTTCTGTTGTTTAGGTGCTGAGGAGGGAGCACGAAGAGTCTATTTCAACAGTACCAAGAAAGCCACAAGTCCTTAGTAAGGGTTAACAATATTAGAACCTGTAGTTTTTAAGTTAGAAATAGCAGTTTTAAACTTCCTGCACCCCTTGTATGACCAGATCGGTCTCAACAAGAGATGTGGACTCGAGTCTTTGTTGACTTCAGACTCGATTTGGACTTTAACGCCAATGACTTGTGACTTCACTTGGACTTGAGATTTGGACTTGACAATACTTGATAGTAAGATTAACAAGTATGTTATTGAAAAAGTGGGCCACAAAGCGTTGACACTATCCATCCCCAGCAGGTGGATAATTTGATCCACTTCACCAATCAGACAGCATTTAATTAAGTTGCAGGAGAGGATCATGAAGAACTAATACAACTTCACTAATCAGCTGGAAAGAAATTATACCAAAGATCATTTTGTTTGCGTATAAAAACTATGCTGTGTTGGTGAAAAGCGCTTGTTTAGGACTTGAAAGTCAACGTTTAGGACTTGGGATTTGTCAATCTCAACTCGTGACTTCCAAAACAATGACTTGGTCTCAACCAACTAGATGATAATAATAATATATCCCAAAATATGTTTTATGTATGACGTGTTTTACCCTCAGTAAGATGTTTCTTGCCTACATATTTTATTATTATATCACTTCAGCTGGTTTTGTTATGTGGAAAAGACCTTGGAGCTGTGAACTGCAGATCGGAACAATCAACAGCAATGTTCACCACATCAAACGTCGTTAAACTTGCATTAACATACCAGAAAATGGAATACAGCTGCATATTTATTCTGTAATCGTGTGATTGGCCTTGAGGTACGAAAGAATGAAATCATAAAATATGCAAATCCTTGTAGGCATTGTAAATAAAGCCGATTGATTGAATTGTTGAATTGGGTCAAGGTCGTTTTGAATGATCAAAGAATGAATATGAAAACAAATACACATCTACCTGCTCAGGTTTTAAACTTGCATGACTCGTAACCCCTTTTAACAGCGTATGGTTTAACCCTCCTAGTTATTGTTAACCTATTCAACATTTTGAAAAGGCATAATTAAACAGAACAAGCATCACGACAACTGCCAGGGCACACACCTAAGTTACAGAGAGCCTTGGTATAGGTGTGGCACAGTTCCGTGGGTTTATGGGAATGTGAATAACAAGTAACAATATAAAGGTGCCATATAAACTGAGCTAGAGATGCAAGATGGACGAATACACCCAGAGGCAGGGCAATGACCTGGTTTTGCTTGTCCTTCTTGACAGGTGTCTATGCTGGGTGTGGACAGCATGTGCCACTCCTTTCCCCAGAACTGAAACTCTGAACAATATGAACAATATCTAAGATTCAAGCAAAGAGTGTTTGCGTCCATCTTTTGTGGTAATATTTACTAATAACTAACTAATAACAATCTCATGTCTCACAGGTGTAAATAATTAAATAAACGATGGCTGCATTCCATTTAGCTGCTTTGATTTCAGGCTCCTGGTGTCGTGTGTGCTAGTAGCACCTGTGCCTTTCCTACTATGGCAAGTCAAGCTGTGAGAAAGGCCTATTGTAGATCACCTCTACTTTTCCATCATCGCAATATCAGCCAATAAACACAGGGAGGCGCTGCTGAGCTATTGTAGTGGACGCTCCGATCCTTCACCCATTACAGCAGTCCGGACACAAACCATGGAGGCTACATTTAGCAATGGTATAGCAGACAGTGTGTCACAATTATGGAGGGAAAAAGCAATAAAAGACTTAATAAAAAGTGAGGACAGTATGTTTCCATCACATGTGTAAACATTTCTCCACTACAGATCTACTGGATGGCATCAACACATGGCTTACAAAAGGTAACTGTGGAAAGTAAGTATTCCACAGAAGTATTTAAAATGCTGCATGATGTAAATGGTATTCTTTTAATCCCATAAATAATGTAATCTACTTCCTGTCCTTAATCAGACTGTTAGGGATTAACCTGAGAGGACACTTACATTTAAAGTTTTTACAAATAACTCTAAAGAGGCTCTCCCCATGACATTCAGTTTATATGTCATGGCGAGCACTACATTGCAAGTGAAAACAGGTTTAATTTCTTATGCGCCTCTGGGGGAGCTGTCTAAAGAAGTGATTCTCAAAGTGGCGCTCTGCGGAAAAAATTGCTATAAACTATGAAATTGCGCTGTATGATTAAAAAGTACATATCTAATAGATGGGGACGATTTGCACCAATAAAACAAGCACATTGTGACCATTACTCCAACCCACGGTAGCTATGGGTCAATAGAAACTGGGATGTGATTGTGTGTCAATTTCTCATGAATCAGTCACGTCACTCGAACAGTTCATGCTGCTGCTTAGCTTGACTTATTAGCCCGCTAGCTAGCTTGCGAGCATGGAGACATATGTGAGTAAGTCAACAACGTAAAGTGACGCTAAACCAAACAAGCTAAAATGAGAAAATATGAGGACAGATTATTACTTTTACTTCACTACATTTCAGACAGCAAATGTGTACTTTTCATTTTTTAGTTTATAACATTTGAAAATGATTTGAATATCTCTTCTACCACTGGACGAAAGATGGTATTGAGTTGCATTGTGGGAAACGTAGGATCCAGCGTTTTTGAAGCTTGGCCCATACTAGGGACTAAAAGTCATGATAATATCGACCTCTGCCGCATCAATTTGGACCATTCTTATAAAAATGTGTCTCTTGCATGTCTACCAGCGTTGTGGAAGTTGAACACTATATTGCTGGAGTAGCCCTTTAACCCTTCTATAACGTCGGATGGGTGGCAAAAGGGCTATTTCTGTGACCCAACAAAAGGAACTTCACTGCTAACCCTAACCCTAAAAATATACTATTTCTAAAGTTAGCCGTGTTTGTTCCCTATGGTGTCAAAATGTTAACGGTTCTCTGCCATTATGAGACATTTTGGAGAATATAGGTCTACAAAACCGACATTTTCAGGGTTCGCACTAACCCTTTTCATCAAATTAAGCTAAATTACAAACAGACATTATTATCTCCCGTTGAAAATAAAAGACGTGTGATTTCAACAATAAAAAAATGTTTGCAAGCCTGGGTGGGGTAACAGCTTTTCATTGTGTATTCATTTAAGTTACTCTGGGGGGATAAATGGAAAGTTTGAGTGCAGAGAGGGACTGTAGTGCTCTTGTTAGGTGAAAGCAGGAGGGGAGGGGAGGCGAGGGGAGACGAGGGGAGGGAGGTGGGAGTGTGTGGGACTGCCGGGCAGACGGAGATGGGAGGGAAAAAAATGCAGCTTGGACATTCCCAGGCTGGGAAACATAGCGGAGAGTGAGAGGGGAAGAGAGGAGGACTGTTTTTACGCGCTGCAGTCTTACATAAAAGAAGGGTGAAAATCGCTTAAAGGAGCTAATGGAGGCTGTTTGATAACAACTGAGGGGGAAAAGTTTTTGGGGAGAATGCAGAGAGGAAGCAAATGCAGGAAAGGAGTTTAGGACTATGTAGGAATTCCTGACTGAAGTCATGGTAAGTCTCCCTTTCTTAAACTCAAGTTTGTCTGGAAAATGCTAAAAGTCATATATTTTGTCAAATGAGGAAGAAACTCCTTCAGGGACTCTAAATTAAACTTTATTTCCCCTTTTTAAGTCCTGTAAAAAAAAGACGGATATCATAGTGTTTTCTGTTTTTGATCCATGACAACATGACCTTTCAAGTTTTGTGTACTTAAAGATTATTTAAGATTAACTTTTTAAAGATTAACATTATACTTGATTCAGATTATTTTACAAAACACCCACACTTCCACATGTGCTTCAAAAACGCAAAACAGCACCACTGTTATATATAGTTAACTTTAATCATTCTCATAAAGGCATGCGTTTGATTCTGGAAGAAGCTTAAGTCAGCAGTTATAACTCCCAGTTTACAAAGTTGTCAAATCCCAATGGCAGTAAATTATAATGACATGATTTAAGTCGTGTGACGTTGGTTCTTTTTGTGGTAGACTTGCAGAGGGAATCAAGGACTCTCTGTTGCGTCTCTAGGGATTTTGTTTCCCATCCCCACCCACTCATGGTCTGATCAGTGACATACAGAGGCAGGGAGACACATGCACACATATGAGAAGATAAATTGAATTAAGAAAGAAAGAGATTAACAAAGAAAGATTTGGATCATATTTCCGCTTCTGTGTGTTGTGCAGGGTGGAGCAGTTTGGCAGGGAGAGCAAGAGAAAAAGCAGAGAGAAAGGGAGAGCTGGAGTGGGAAAGAGCAGAATAAAAGAGGAGGGTAGGGTTACTTTTTTATTTTAGGAGACTTGGACGGCAGCAATGGTGGTTTCGGTGATGCCGCATTTTCCACATTGGACCTGGGAGAAAAGGGGGGAGAGAGAGAGAGAGAGAGAGAGAGAGAAAAAACAAAAAGAGAGAAAGTGGAACAAGGGATGGCATGGACTACTGAGAACATGTGCAGTACAGTTTCATCTTCCTCTTTAACCAGTTGGGAAAGTGTAGGTTGGTAAACAGTAACAGATGTACACACAAGAATAGTAGAATAGTATAACAGTAGAGAAATGGAACATTTCCTCTAACACAGGGCTCAAAAAGGTGGATTTAACACATTAACAGACCCGTGTAAGCTCTAAACAACATGTGTCTATAAAGTAAAGACACTTAACACATGAGGAATGTGTGCATGCATACTCACTTAGGGACAAACACGGCTGCTAACACATGCACATAGGTGTTATAATGCATCATACAGTACCGTGACACACACAGCAACCTTTGCCAAGAATATGTGGCAGAGGGTATTTCCATTCCCTCTGCCTGGTGAGTTCTGATTTTGAAACTCTAATGGGATGTACCAGTGTGAAAGTCTGATGAAAGTTATTGCAAATGATTCTCTGTGTTTGTTTTATCATGCTTGGAGTACCAGGCGGGTGGAGATAACAGCAGAACAATCCAGATAGGGTCCGCAATGTTGTCAATCACAGGAATCTTTCTTTAAACGGAGTTTCCTGTGATTGTCAAGGTCTCTGACACAAACATTGCAAACCAACCAAGGACGGATACTTTTCAACGCAGCTATTTGCTGATTATGACTTTTTCACTGGCACCTTTATCGGGCATCCATGCGGTTTCTTTGTTTGTTTAAAATGTGCCTTTCATGTTGATCTCACTATGCCCCAATATCATGCTATTGAAGCTATTATAATCAATATGTTCACATTACCAATGGATCATATGACTGTGTAACACGACAAGTGTTCAAATTAAGTGTTTTTTTTAAAAAACGGCTTAATTATTGGTTTGTTTACAACGGTTAGAAATGATAGTTCAAGTTACAGAAATTAATAAGCTGTAATAAACTACAAATGTCCTTTAAATGTTACTCTTCACCCAGCTACTGTATCTCGCTACATCCGTATTGATCTAATGGAACAGTTAAGCTAGCAAGCTAACATTTTTCTAAACCTAGCAAAGCCTGAACTAGGTTAACTCAGGAAATATCACACACTAGGAAGACCAATAATGCCAATAAATGTGATAAAACACCATGCTCATTTGTCACAGACGATACACAGACAATGAATTTAGGCCAAATGTTGTGTGAAACCTCATCTGCTGTGAAACTCGTCTTTATTGTGTTCAGCGACAGACTGTAGCACTTAAGTCGTCTAAAACAATCTGTAAAGAATCTCTTTGACCTACTGTAGGTCAGGTTAGATTATACAGCACGGTTTAGGAAAGGAAATCACTCTTAGGCCTCTCATTTTCATCCTCCTTTCCCTTTGTCTGCCTTTTTCTTTTCCTGTGTCCGCTCTTCTTTTCTGCTCCCTCCTTCTCTGTCAGCATCTTTGTCATTTTTGCTCCTAATCATGTCATCTCCTCCAAGCTCCTTTCTGATTTTACTGACTTCCTCTCTTCCTCTGTCTCACATGTAGTGTTTGGGTTTACATCTGGTTTCTATCATGGCTGCTGCTCTTGTTTCCCATCGATCTCTCCCACTGGTCAGCCTCCTCCTCTTTTCTTTTTTCCTTCTTCTGTCTGAACCCTCAGTCGGGCTGTCTGGTTCTCTCAATGTGTCTCAGTCACTCTGTCTCTTTTTCAATCTGTTTCTTAATTCACTCACACTTCAATAAGCTGAAGTGACAAGAAGGACAGTTCAAGAGCTATATATATATATATATATATATTTCAAAACCACTTGAGTCGGTCCACCTTGTCTTCTCAATTGTATTGCCATTTTGTCCGTCCTTTATTTTTAGACCTATCTCATTCTTTTTCTGGGTTTTCCCTCTGTATGGAAGACTACTTCTGCTTTTTCCGCTACAGTCTGCGTACAGGAGAGAAAGGCAGGAAGTCTGACGCAAGAATGACACAAACAGGAGGATACACATTCATTCACACCGTTCAAATTGTCGTCACCGGCACTCCACGTGCAGTATGAACACTCACACACTTTTCCGGTTACCTCTTTGAGTAAGATGTGTGTTTGCAGTTGCAAGATAGAAAGCTGAGGTGAGCCTCATGGGTGATCTGTCAATTAGTAGACAAGAAACAACCCTTTGTCATAGAGCAGCTTGGAGTAAAAGAAAAATAATTCAAGGTCCACTTACTCATTTTTTCCAGTTGTTTTAACTGCATGTTCCCCAGTGGAGGGAGTTTGCTCAGTTGTCATGGAGATAGCTCAGTGGTTATCACACAATCTTAGTACGTGACTTTGGTGATAACTTCTTGGAATTTCCCTACATTTTAATATTTCTATGAATATCATGCATTCTGTGTAAACCATCTACAATATCAATTCATGAGCTTAGAAATTCATGTAAACCGTTTGTGTGGAGAGCAAATGAGGCGGAACACACTGGCCGAAACGCAATCTAGGAAGCCATCGGCTATCGTCTGACAACAATTGAGCTTTTAAAGAATCTCTATAAGATTACAATTCAGTCGTAGACGTCGTCTCTCAATTCCAACTCCATTCTCGCGTCTAAAGTTGGTCGCACCAGAATCCCAGAAATATTGGCCGTTGCCTCCAGAAGCAAAATAGTCGACCGATAACCGATGTATTCCAAGATTGAGAAAAACTTGCATATATATCAAGATGCATCATGGACTGTATATTTGACAAACAATATTGATCTCGACTCTGCATGTAGGTTTAGATGTAATACTTTGCATCGGCACCTTTTTAACAGACAATGCATCGTTATTCGGTAAAACCCAACAATTGGCCTCCAAACAGTACTTTCACTTCTGTACCCAGAATGATGACGTGTTGTCAAAGACATGCACAAGAACAAGTCTATTAACTTGTTGAACAAATCATAATGCTTCCTTGGTCAAAGCTATTCTTAGCGTGCCTAAATTAACCGTCATGTTTCTTGTTAAGCTCCTAACTCAGATCTGTTCTTCATCATCTTTCTTGTTTGGTTTCATTTGGTGATAATATGCGTTTGAGTTCAGCTAATGGTTTCAGGCCTATTTGTACCAACACTTAAGCAATGAATAGTGTTGCATTGAGTTGTGTTCTCTGGTATGAGCCACATATTTGATCCTGAGGGGCTCTATGGAGCCAACTGGGCTCAAATTGCAGCGTTGTTCCCATTCAACTTGCGTCTGTGAGACAGTGTTGTAAGTTCAGAGGCATTGCACACAAATATATTGGCATTTTCATGGTCAGTCTGTTGAAACACAAAGAGCTTTGCCTTTGAGAAAAGGCACCAAAAGACATTAGCGAGTGTCCACTGTCATGTTTTTGTTTGTGCTTTAATATAGTGTTGTGTTAAATTAACTCAAATCTTGCGGGATGCTTTAAAAGAGGGCTTTAGTCTAAGAGGAAGTTCCTGCTGGCTCGCCATGCAATCCCCTGAACCCCCCGCTGTGCTTTTACTATACTCAATATGTTCTATCAGTGAGCCAGAAGGCTGTTTAAACCTCTTTAACAACCATTACACCTATTACAACATGCCCCCTAAAAGACGGTTGTTTACCATAGTCTACGCACTGAGTCATCTCCTGCTGTATAAGTGATGTAATAGTCTTTACAGAGACTTTAACATGGCCGACTGAAAATGGCACTTTTGTTTGAAAATAAGAGAATATCTTTCAATGTAGTGCTTAAATTGAACTTGCTTCAAATGTGGATTGGTGCAGGGAGGTGCTGTTTTCTGCCTTGTTTTAATGTAATGACTCTTAAAAAGAACTTGGAAATTCGTATGACATGCCAAAGATCTGGCAAAGTTTTCACTTTTAGATAAATAACAACCATTACTTGTGTCCTTTTAGTAAGTGCATTTTATGTGTGGCTTCGGAAAGAAGGTTTTGTTTACTCATAAGCCATCGTACTGACATGACCCGAGAGCTGCTCTGCTTCTGGAAAACTGAGCTGCGTTCAGCAACACTTATGTATGTTTTCTCATTAGTTTTTTCTTCAATTTGCCGAATAATTCCCATCTTAAATTCTTTGTAACTATGGAAAACTAAGGCTTCATGAATTTGAGCCCAGTTGTACCACTCCGCTGTTGGTGCCATAAGGCCTGAAGTCAAAGTTGAAAAATGTGCTTTGCAGCCAACAGAGAGGATAGGAATCAGAAGCTAACATGACGACCCTGAGCAACCTCAGCAGAGCAGATCTCCAACTAGAGTCCTACTGTAGATCTGATGCACCAATAGACTCGTTTCTTTGCTTTAACTTATCTTTATGAAGTAAATGTTGATATAATTATAGAATAATGACACCATCTGCGTTTAAATTGGTTCCCAGTAAACCTCGCTTTCACTACGCACTTATGTTTGCCACCTGGTACGACTTCCCGGGAAAATAAAAGCTTGATTTACGGCACAAAAGAAGAGCGCCAACTATTGTGCAACCGAAACAGGAAGAGGATAGCGCTTTTGTTTTCCCTGGTAGCTGTCGCTAGCTATCCCCAGTTATCAAAGAGTATCAATGTCACGCTTCGTTACTATTCCCAGTAGCGTAAATGGCTAAAGTGTTGCCAACTTTCTTCCAATGAAAGTAGCTAGCATTAGCTCAAAAGGTCAATATAAATTGCCGAATGTAAATATAATATATTTGAATTTCTTTCTTGCTTTTGCAAATAAGTCTTGACATTTGTTTCAACCTGAGTTTGAATATCTGATTTGTTGAATTTATTTTGCCAGGGCATTTCAGGCAAAGTTGCACAAGTTGGAAAACTAGAGTACTTTCTTGTCTGTAATACTCATTCTATCCTCCTCTGTGGCTAACCCCAAACCCTCTGTGTACACAAAAACAAACCCCAAAAAATAATTTTCACATTTGAACCTATGTCTTCTTCCATAAACCCCCGCACAACCACCAGCTCATTCCTTCCTGGCCCCTCTTTCGCTAGCCGCTCTTTTCTTTTTCCGTACACTCTGTTCTCCCATTCTGGGATTTCTCCCATGGCTTTCCATCTATCCCCCTGGTTCTTGTATTTATTCAGGACAATATGGCATCTGTTGAAGAGAATCCCAATGTAATTGTTGTCAGATGACGTTCAGAGAGTCGGGATGGAGGTGAAACAAAAAAAAGTTGGGTTAAAAAAAAGAGAGCAGGGAGCAAAGTGAGGAAGAGAAGCAGATGGGAGGTTTGAGAGGAAATGTGAAGGGAGGGTGAGAGAAAGAGAGGCTGGGGGGAAAAAAAAAAGTTGCAGGTTGCCATGCCAACGGTCCATGTAGAAAAATAAACACTATGTGTTGCGTGCTCTGCTCCGTCACCCTCCACCTCACAGGCCGTCCCAGAGTCATGATGTGTGTGTGTGTGTGTGTGTGTGTGTGTGTGTGTGTGTGTGTATTAGGGAGTTATAATGTTGCAGAGCTTTGACTCTTTTGTTCTGGGGGTTCTTACATTTACTGGGCCTTGGAGGAAATGTTTGACACTCCCCAGACCATAAAACAGGAAGTTGAAAGGAGAATGTGTGTGTATATTTGTCTGTCTGTCTGTGTGTGTGTGTGTGTGTATGTGTGTGTGTGTGCGTGCGTGTGCGTGTGTGTGTCTGTCAGCAAAAAGCGAAACAACCCGGCTGTTGAACACAAACACAGACGTTAGAGTTGATTCAGCATCCGGTTATGGATTAACCCTTTCTTATCACCTCTGTCTCTCTCAGGGTTCGGAGGCAATGGAGGATTGTGTGCAGGGGGCGCTCTCATCGCTTTATCCTCCTTTTGAGAGCACGGCACCACCCCTCCTCTCCCAGGTACATCTCACAAGCACACACACAAACCTTTATTCCTTTACAGCAATAAACAGGGGAATATAAATAATGCATATTCAATTAAATGATAAGGCAAAGTTGGAGTATGTTGGGAAGGCGATGTTATGTGTAGATAACGCTGCTTTCCCTGTATATAAACTGCTGCTAGAAGCCAACACAAACAAAATCCAGGCAGCTGGTCAATTATAGACAAACCCTCTTCCTTCCAGCCAGGAGCTTCACATGACTTGTTTCACCAAAAGCCACTATTTCTGCTTTTTAGTCATAATAACCTTTACAGAGCAGTCAGCTGTTATTAGTGATGATTAGTACGTCATTGGTTCTTCATACAATTATTTACCCTTTGTTTATTTTTATCATTTTGTTTTTAAAACTGGCAATCTCTTACAGATGCATTGTAGTTGCCGTGTAGCTTACAATCAAATGTCTTTGTTGCTATGGAACAAGCTGCTTGATGACTTGTTGAAATCATATGGATAAAAGGAAGCCTTTCTGTTTACATGCTTTCTGGGCTGATATTGTGAACATGAAAGGCTTCTCCCAGACATGAATACAGATTTATGTTTTGTACATCTAATCACCAAATGCAATGACTACAACTGCATTTAATTGTGTTTTTGTCCCCTTCTGTATAATCGTTTAGGTCTTTTCAGTGCTGGAGTCGACCTATCAACACGATAGTCTTCGCTACCTCCTGGACTACTTTGTTCCTGCCAAGCACCTCCTGCATAAACTCCAGCAGCACGCCTGCGTGAGTTCCAAATTGCAAACACTGCAGATGAGAACACACACATAGCTGTATAATCAGAAGCAGAATCAACTGTCAAATGCAAAAAAGTATAGTGTGAGTAAACTGTCAACTGTTTTTTTTATGTGTGTGCATTAGCAGAGCTGTTTTTAAGTCTTTTTGGGAAAGCAATCCAAGTTAGTTCTCAACTCAGTGAACACAAGTTTTAAAGTTGAATGCCCGTTTCCTATGTTATCAGCACATTGAATGGCCGTTATCACAGTCTGATGGTTGAGACGGGACAAAGATTAGATGATAACAGCCTTCTGAACCTTCTAGTGGGTGTAGCAGTCCACTTCGGGGTTAAGTCATAAATCTAAGCGCAAATCCAGGTCACAAGTCTTCATATAAGCATTGTTATTGGGATCATGACTGGGAATGTAGCAGGTAAAACCTTGACTTGAATGATTTTGCTCAGATGTGTCGTGTTAACACTCACAGCAGTCGAGTCCAGGTGATTTATTTTTGTGTCAAGTCTTCAGCCTAGTATCACAGCCTTTTGTCATGAAGACACCAGTGCAAAGAAAAGTTCAAGGCTTTTATAATTTGACACATGTGTGACCCTGCACCAGTTACTCACTACACTGTGGAGGGTCGAGTCTGCTCTAAAACTCTAGCTGGCCGCTAAAATTAGGGAAAGTGGCTGGTGAAATCTGAGATTTACCAGCCGCTGTGACCCGCAGACAAAAGAAGTGGTCTTCCTGCCTCGAAAGCTCCACTGAACAGTCAGAGACCAGTGAAATACAGTGACTGAAGCATAAATAAAAGAGTTCAAATAGCAAATGCATGTAAACAGCATGATATCGTATACACTATGCAAATGCATGCAACTTCCACTTTGTGCCCTCACATGCACAAACCAAGACAAACAAATGAGATGCGACATGTACTTAACTCAAAGCTCTGAGGTTTATACTGAACAGAATTCCTTTTATTTTACTTTCCAACACACACACACACAAAGATAAACAACTCACAATGTTAAGCACAAACTTGGAGGCTAAGAACTGTCTCATATTTCCCTTTACAGTTTTCCTAGACTTGCATGCTCACGCACACACACTATGTTTTCATTGTAGCTGAGTAGCTCTGCCTGGGACGGGAGTTAGATTGTGAGTCATGACAATAATTCCTTCCATATGTGAGTGTTACTGCTGTGAGAGAAAGAGAGAGTGAGAAACAGAGAAGCGGTGGGAGTCATAGGAGAGAATGAACATGGCGTTCATTCACCATGCCTGCATGCTTGTGCACGTACATGCGTCTGAAAAAAGAGAAGATGCTGGAGGTTGCATAGCAGACTATAGTAGACTGATTGAGGAATTTTTGTGAAACGGGAGGTGCGGAAGAAGGCGCAAACACAGGGGTACTTTGAGGGAGAAGTAGGAGGGGGGAGGAGGACCACAGGACACAGGGAGTTACAGAATGTGGACTGACTCGAAACAGACTAACTTTTGAAGAGAGGAAAAGTCACACATGCTTTTTAACGCTAACATCCACCCTTACTTTTGCTTCCCCCGAAACTTTGCTACAGCAAGAGAACAGGCAAGACAAGAGACTTAAAGAGAATAAATTGAATAAGGAACAGAGGTAGAAAAGGGAAGATGGAGGAGAGGTCGAGTAAGGAATATAATTTGATCACGTCTCGTGAGTCTGGAGGGCACGGAGGGGGGAGGGAGCAGCCCAGAGTCAGTCGATTAGACGTGACTGGGAACAGCAGAGAGTTTTATACCTCAGACTGCAAGAGAGAGAGAGAGGATATAGATCTGACACAGGATTGATTAAGGTGGGAATAGCATTTAAAAATAAGGTGGGGTTTTTTCTAAACAGATCAGTTGAATGATAGTGCAGGGGATTACACTCGGGGCCTTCTCTCCTTCACCTAAATTCATTCTTGAGTAAATGCCTCGTTGCGGGGCATTCTATATTTAGACCCAGGTTGTTTAGTGTGCTTGATTTAGATTGATTTTCTCAGTCTCACAGAGCTACTTGATGTGTTTTCCACCAATGAAACAGAGCACTGTTTTAACTGTGGCTGGCTGTTGTGAAGAGTTGGTCATCTGCATGTTTCCGTCTGACTCACACCGACTCTCTGCAGCTATCCAGAGTCTTCTCACTATGTAATGCCAGCTAAGCGGTTTTACACTTTAGAAAGCACTGCGTGAGTCACATGTCTGACATTTGTTTGTGGCACTGGCTTTTGGCCAGTTGAGCTAGTGAATAGTGTTGGCTGGTGTGTTATCAGTTCTAGAAATTCGACTCATCTGAATGCCAAACACAACCAACCAAGCAGGCTCCAACTGGCTCATGGGAGCTGTGGTTTGTGAATGGGAGTGCAAGATTGTGCATGGCCATCAAATAGGATTGTTTGTGAGATGAGGGGAATCTAAAGATGAGTGATATAAAGGGCAGAGAATGCACTACACAACCTGGGGAGGTTCAGACAGAAGACTTTTAGATTTAAAAATCAATGTATTGATGTTGTTGATGCCGATATGTTTCACTGCGTTTCACATTGTACTGAGGAAGGACTAAGGTGAATAATAATGATTGAATCTCGCTTGTCATGAGGTCAGCATTGTTTAACTGATATAAGGCAAGACACTCTGAAAGTCCTGCAGAGAACTGTGTGGGTCTTCTCTCCATGCTGCATGAAGTAAAGAGATTTGATACATCCCACAGAATCTGTAATTCTTAAGAGAACTAGCAACTCTCAACATTCTCTCAAGAATTTCTTCGACATACATTAAACATTCTTTTTTCTTCTTCTCATCACAGTCTCAGTACCTGGGCTGCTTGTTCCTTCACTCCGGCTGGCCTCTGTGTTTAGGCGAGAAAGTGGTTGTACAGCTCTCCACCCTGGACTGGAGGATACTGCGCAGTAATGACTTCTACCTGCAGGTGGTGCCCTTCTCTACGCGCTGCCCCCGGCTGGCCCTAAAATGTCTGGCCCCTGGGGGGCGCACCGTTCAGGAAGTCTTGGTACCCGAGTCACAGCACCCCCTTGTGTTCACCACTGAGTGGCTGCACAGCGTCAACAAAGAGCGAGGCCACAAAAGAGAAGGTCAGGAAAGGATTAACTATACTCCATTCTTTCATTTTGTTTCTGACATTACATTCCTACTAATATTTGGTATTTCAGGGTAAGAGTCAGGAAAATGTCTGTTTGTAATCAGGTTTTTAGGTGTAAATGATTAACACTTTGTAGCAGTAAGTAATGACTTTGAAGAAGACTATACTTAACACAGGGGTGTGAAACAGATGGCTAGAAGAGTCAAGTTTATGACCAATGGAAGTCATGCTGAAGGGCAACAACTTAGGGGAGAGATATATGGGTGTCAGCAGGTGGTGAGAACACGGTAAAGAAAATAAATGGTAAAGAAAGGCAGCAAGCCCTAACCTATGTTGGTTCCCTTTTCTGCCTACTGTATACCCTCTATAAACAAATGAACATGACACAAACTTAGTCCTCTCTCATCCTTGCACAGTTGGAGGAGGACTTGACACCTGCCTGGTCAGTACATGTGATGGTGTAGTTCGACTTCCGTGGAAGGAGGTTGTCTACCCAAAATTCATCCACGACCCATCTGAGGAGCTGGGCCTGATGTCTAACCACGAGGGTCCCACATCCAAACGCCTGCCCAGTGAGGGGGGCAGCAGCCTCGGGGGCTGGGGGGGCTCATCCTCAGGAGAACTGGACTCCTGGTCCTGGGATGAGGAGGAAGATGATGGTTTACCACCAGACAGCTTGGACTCTGAACCTGCGCATCCCAGGCGAAGGCGCAGCGAAGATGGACTCGGGCGAACAGCGAGGCACCCTCAGTTGGACGGGGACTATGTGGAGCTATTGGAGCCCAGACTGGGTCCTGATGGAGGGGTTGACACAAGGCAGAGATACCTGGAGATGCATGGAATTTCTAAGACCAAGACATTGCCTCTGTGCAGGAGAAGTAAAGCCATCAAACTCAGGAAAGGGAGAGCTTGGGGATATGGGAGACTGGAAGGGTCAGGAAGCTTTCGAGCTGTCCTTGGTGCCAAAAGAGACCTAGTTACCCCAAAAGGTGACATTTTACCACCTCGGCCTCCAGCAGGAGTTACTGAACCTGGCAGAGGGAGGCGGTCTTACTCCTCTTCTGTCCATGACTCTGATGAAGGAGATAAAACAAGCAGAGACTCTGAGGGCCTGGAAAGCAACCGGCTTTATTTCAATGGCCTGTTCAAAGAGAGGAGGCCAGGTGTGGGAAAGGAAAGAGATAGCAACAGCCTCACACAGCTGTGCAGAAATAGCCACAGAGGTAAAGACTCCGAGAGCGGCGAAAGTGTTGTCGCAAACGAAATCCATGACTTGACGAATCACAAAGTCGGGCATGTTATAGAGGGCCACTCAGATCATGGATCTCATTCAGACTCTGTTTTCGAGGATACAGATAAACCGCTGAGCGCAGACAGTGATGCCACAACCCCAACATCAGACGCACCGGAGAGATCGTTCACTGGAGTTTTAGAAAGTGGAGAAATTACCAACAGTGGAACCAAAATGAAGAATTCGTGCAACCCAAAGGGGATAGAGGAAAGGGATGATGCAAAGACGGAGGACAGAGTTTGTGCGAGAGGAAAGGAAGTTAAAACTGCAGGATTCAGAGCGCCAAGGTACATATGTATTTCTTATTGGCACTCCTTCTCATTTTCCAACTTCCTGATGAAAGTACAGATCAGTAACACTTTGGTGCAAACTGCGCACAACTGTTGTTCGAGACACATATACGTAGGCCTGAAACCAACAAAAGACACATTCTAAAGGAGTTTATGTCCACACAAAGTAATTTCTACAGTGATATAAATTATTAACTGTCTGTTGTACCTCATTAATACCTTCCTGTGCTTTGTCTTTAGGAGGAAAAGGAAGGGAAAGGGGGCCAAAGGGAGGGCTAGGTCTGGGGGTCGTGCACACCAGAAGGGATCAAAACTGCAGGGTAAAGCTGCTCAACCAAGTCCTACAAACTGCTCTGCTTTGACAAAACTGCCAATCACACAGGAGAACCAATCAGAGCAAAGAAAACTGGCGGAGGAACCTGACGGAGTGCTATCTTCAACTAATGAGGAGACAGAGGACACAAGGAAAAGCAGTGCAGGTCTGAAGAAAAATTAAAGTTAATGAATGAGCATTAGATGATAAAAGTCCTAAAATACACCATAGAATATATTCTATAACTTTTATATCCCTCAACAGAGAAAGAAGCCAAATCTTTGCCTGTCTGCAACGGCCAATCAGGCACATCCTTACTTAACCACTCTAATGAGGAGGCAGCATCAGGAGAGACATGTCCTGACCAACTAATTGGTGTAACATGCAAAGAGCCTCCCCTGCTCAGGGAACTGGACACAGAGCTTCTCCAGTCAGGGAAGCTAAAGTTGACAGGCAAGTTTATTTCAGGCCTGTATTTTTGCTATGCTAGTTAGCATTCAGCTCAACTCAACTTGGACAGACAGTTTGTCTTTTAGATGTGGGATTTAGTTGTTGTTGTTGTTGTTGTTGTTGTTGTTATGCAGTACAAATAGGTCTTTACCCCAAACCGTCCAATTAACACACATAAATCCACTTAAACCTCTAAAAAAAGACGCACTTTAAAAATTCAGAGTTTTGCCTCATAATCATCACGTCTGGAAGCTTTCTCCAGTATTAAAAGTAATCCAGTAGTTTTTTTTAAATGTATGTTTACATTGCAAACAGGAGCTACTGATAGCTCATTTGGCACAAGCTTTCATGGTGTAAACTGTAAATACACACTAAAAAAACAGAGTTCAAGGTGTAGCCCACAACTAACAACCTAACTTCAAGGCAACATTTGACCTCTTGCTTGCATCCCTCAAAGCATTATGGGAACTGTAACTCCAAAGCTTTAAACATGATTTTACCAAATAGAAGTGGATGACACTGACAAGCTTACAGTATATATAACACACTGATAAACCAGTGTAGCAGAGTGATTGTTTGGCCTCCTCTGTCAGTGCTTAACATGATGCAAACTGACCACAGGTACAGTGGACAGGTTGGGACGTGCACTGGTTGTCACGGACACAGATGCATCAGAGGAGAGCCTCTCTGAGGAGGAGATGGCCCGGGTCCTGGCCTGCTACCACAGAATCACTCGGTAAGGCTGCGTTCTTCTTACTCCAGCACTTTCACAGTCCATCTTTACACCTTAAATGTTGTCCTGTTATCTCACATGCAACCTCTGCTTTCACACTCTTAAAGAAACATGCACTTATATATCATAAAATCTACGAATTGCTTGTATTCAGATGTTTATATTTGGGGTTGTGTCACTTGTTTCTTGTTACGCCCCTCTTTTACAAACCTGTTCAGCCAAAAGTGCTTCATGATTATGCTTGACTTGCTTGTTGCTGACTTGGCTGAGTGCAGCAAAAGGTGGGGCTAAGAAAACACAGCATGTGGCAGGAAGCCGAGAAAACCATAACAAACTGATTCAAAGACAATTCAACATACATCTTTCATCTCGTCGGCTTACCTGGCACAGTCACCACTCCTCTGTTGCTCACAGCAAGTCTGAACAAAAGTTCCTTAGCAGGTTTAGGAAGAAATTATATGAAGTTTATTGTTTGTTAAGTATAGATGACCCACTAATTGTCCCATAAAAAGTACTATAATTGGTTTGAATCCTCTGATGTCGTGTGAAAAGTATACATCACTTTATTTTTGACATTGCGGGTGTCTCATTAAAATTAAACTCTGCTCCTGTTTAAACTCTACATCCACCTCTCTCCATCCATCCTCATCAGGCCTGCAGCCAAAGAAAAGGGTCTCACAGTGTTAATGGACAGCAGACGCTCTCCACCCTCCACCCTCTGCCTCTCCGCTCTTAAATTGTTCCAGGTGAGACAAAATAAAAAAAGTTGTTTAGCCAAATGTGCTAAATGTTTACTGGTGTTGCTCTAATTTGTCAACACATGTGCTTTTTGTGTGTTCCAGGTGTTGGTTCCTGGCGGCCTTGGATCTGTTCTGGTTTTGGTGGAAGAGCAGCAGGAGTCTCTTTCTCATAATGTGGAAGGAGCAGAGGTGACCTCATACAAATCACATGTTTACAATTTATCAGCCAGCCAACACACGGCATAAGCGTCGTTCCTTTCCTTCTGGTTCGACTAAGCATTAAAAACGCAGGTAGAACACCCACAAGGAAAAAAAAACGATGAAGTTTGTGTGAAAACCTCAGCAAAATGAACAGCGGAGATAACTGCTTATATATGAAACGCTAAAGAGCAAAACACATTTCATACACCATGCTTTGTTTCTCTCCCTTGCTCAGATGTGATGCAAGTCAGATGCTGTTAGCTGGATTCACATTTTGAATCTGAATGAACTTTATTTCCATACATTTGGCACATGTAGATTTTGCAATTACCTCTTATTTTAGCGGTATTTCAGCTCATTGCTTTGCATTGATCCGCAGAGATCTTTCTTACACACACTCGTGAGCTTTTTCTCTTCCCATGTGGTTTGTATTTAAACTTGGCAGCGCTAACTTGTATAATAAAAGGGCCAAAAGAAAACTGCATGTTAAAGGGAAATCCCACCCAATAGATGTTAATTAAGACTAAAGCAGTTGGAGCTGCACTGCGCGTTCCGATCACTTTTGTTGTTTGGTAGTAATTATATTTATTCCTGCTGATGAATTAACAAATTGAGATGATGTAATGGGAGAAAAAAAAAAGAGTCTTTGTAACCGTGGCATATTACCTGCTTTGTTGACTCTATAATACATTTGTATACTAAAGCTCTTGGATAAGAGTTTATATGCTCAAGGCTACAGCATGAGCTCATGCCCTTCTGTTCTGTCTAGATCCACATGGTGCGAGGAACAGGGGTCCTTCAGCAATATGTTGACAAGCAGCAGCTGCCCACAGAGACGGACGGAGACTTCGCCCACTGTCACTCAGACTGGCTGGCCTTCAGACTGGTGAGAATCTGATGCTTTTTACCGCTTATTTCTTCTCCGGGTGTGGAGGATAAATAGAGGAAAGGATGACTGAGAATTATCTTACGGGCTCTTAATGGCTTATACCCCCCCCCCCCCCCCCAGAAAACATTTTCAAGGAATGAATAACTAACCTAATCTTTGATGCAATAAGTAAAATCTCTAAAATCACTGATTCCACTTTTACTTTTCCACCTTCAGAGCCTGGAGAGTCTGACGGAGCGCTGTGAGAGCGCCCTCACACTCCTCAGTGAAGCGCTGCAGTCTATGGACACTGAGCCAATGCCAAACGACATCAAGGTACAGCAGTCCATCTTGACCTTTAACCCTTACTGCGTCCGTGTATCAGTGTTTACTGTCAGACAGCAGTACAAATATCTCTGTGTGTAGTTTGCAGGGTTGGTTAGCAAATTATGAAATCCGATTACAAAAAATAAATTCATTTAATTCGTCCGGATTACATTAGAACAAAGGTGCAATTAGATTATAGTTACATTGTCAAGGATTACATTTTTGATAACGTCTATAAACTATGAAACCTTTTTGATAACTTGACCGTTTCTAAATGTTCTACTGTATACACAAGTAAGTTATTCCTCAGGTTGCCAGTTTTGTTAATGGTGATTAACTTTTGATGATTTGTGGATAATGGAGTCTGTATTCCTTTTTAATTACATTGAAAATGGAAGATGAACATTTAGATTTTTGCTTCTCTTGCTTTACAAGATTACGGCATCTAAGATGTTTTGAGGTATATTGTATTTTGAGGAGTATAAGGGGCAATATTATCAATGTTTTATTGTTTAAGTTATCCAAAAGTATTCAGATTAGATCAGATTTTTGTTGTAATCCAATGAATTATGTTAGTAATTATAAAAATGTCCATGTAATTTGTAATCGTAATAGAAGTAATCTGACCGAAACCTGGCAGTTTGGAGATTGTCCACAGAAACATTATTGAGCACATTGTTCTTCTTCAGGCTGTTCCTCTCAGCATCGACAAACACACACAGCTCATGGCGAGCGTCCTGGCCGACCAACGCCTAACTGAACCGCAGAAAAGGGGCGGGGCCTGGCTCGCAGGACTGACCAATAGTGCAACTGGACTGGCGCAGAAGTCCCCAGACTGCAGGTACCAAAGGCCTCATTTTCATATTGTAATTTCCCCTTCTTCACAAAGAGGACCAAACATAAGAGAGCCACGAACTGCACACAAAGTCAAGAAACCAGAAAACATTCTAGGAAATCTTACAAAAAGGTTTTTACACTTGGCTGAGGTAGAAAATTTGGTATCGATAAACACGACAAAGTGCAATAATTATGATGTACAGGAAGTATGCGACTTCAACGTCCACTGAAGGTTCTGTTCTGCTAAAAAGACGTAAATATCTGCAGATTAAAATATTCTTCTTATCGACTCCACACAGATGTGATGTAACCGTTCTCACATAAATACATGAAACATACAGAAATGTCATATTTCCATCCAGTTTTCTACATTTCTCTTTTAATTGCGTCATCTTGTTGCGCCCTCTTCTTCTGCAATATTTTATGACCGGACAAATAGTGCCACCTACAGCATTCCTTGGCGAACAACTCCCGATAGTCGCATAACTGTAGTGGATGGAGTCAATCATTCAATCGCATTGTGTTTTGCCAATTTCCTCAAAATTCGGTAAAGATTTGCGACACTTTTGGATGGAAACCTGACTACAGAAGCTTAGTTACTATAAAACCTTACATGTTTTACAATACTAAAAATGACCGCAATGTATCTTTAAAGACGTGAAATAAATGATATAATAATATTCAGTGAAGTGTTATATGGAAAGACAGATTTAGATCTACACTCATTATTTACAGTAGCAACGTGTGCATCTGCATATACCTCTTGTTATGATGCTAATGAGACTGTATACTGCTGGAATATACATTAGACAGGCCTATTGAAGTAGGACTATTTTAAATACAAAGACGTCATGACAAATCCAAAAGTTCTAATTGGGCGAATACTGAGACACGCAGAAACCACCTAATACAAGCGGCTCAGTCCCGAGGGGCAGAGAAGTCATCTGCAAGTCCTTTGCCTTCCCGATTCTTCTGTGTGATTGAGGAATTTTTTTGTTGTCAAGATGAGATATAGGTTAAAAATACTCCTCATTGTGAAAACAAAGTTGTTTGTTTTCAGCCAAAAAATGAAAACCAGACGGAAAAGGAAAGGAATGTGAACTTAACATCAAATGGAGGACAGAGCGATGCGGCTTGTTTGTTTGTGCCCGACTACAGTTTAAAGATGATCTAAAGACTGCTGTATTTGTAGCTGTTTGTCTCATCCAGTAATGAGTTTTGGCTCAGCCTGCACAAGAATGAGGCCAAATACAAGTATAGGCTGATTTGATTCCTTTTATGCCTGACAGTTGGTCTGCAAGGCTTTTTGTTTTTCACAATTTCATAATTTCTACCAGCCAAAAAGTGTGAATCTTGGCCACGAAAATTAAGATCTCACTGCCATTGGAATTTCTTGCTCCTATTCATGAGTGATTGCCTGGTAATATTTTACTTTCGTTCCAATCAGGGCGGCTCTTGCTGCAACCTCTAAACTCTACGACAGCGTGGATGATGCCCTCCACCGGCTCGTCCAAATGTCCAACCAGAGAGGACGCGACCTTGAAGCTCTGGGACGACTAGTGGGGCTGGTGGACAAACTGGAAAAGGTGTGTGAAGGAGGGAGAGTGTGGTTTTATTCACATTTCACAAAAGCCTAGCAGACTGCTTGCTGCCATCTCTTGCCTCTCCTGAATCTCATGAACAAACCTACTGTATACACTAGCCATTGCAGGACAGTAGAAGAAAGACTCAGTAACTGCTTGTCTAGTTTCTCACAAAAACCATAGACAGGCTGTTCAGTTATTGGTTGCCATTGTCATCCACTATTTTTCATCCACACATTTCGAAGCTAACCTTAGTGCGATTTGATTGCAGTGAGAACATAATCCGACCCAATTGCAAGTGTTTTTTCTCTTTGCTCGTTGATTTCCGTGTTTACATATCCCACCGCCAAATAAGAAAGACTTCTGCGAGTACATTTCCAGAAAAAGTATCAATTCACTCTGATTGGGACTAGCCAACGTGACTTGTTAAAAAGCGCCCTTAAGCAACTTTTCAGTTCTGAAGTATTTCCCTCGTCCCTCTCTTTGTCCCCATGTACAGTAAAGGCCTTGTGTCCTCCTCTCACTCCTCTCTCCCTATCTCCCTTATACCCCAGTGTGATAAGGAGATTGAGCAAGTCCAGTCCCAGCTGGAAGACTACAAGGACCCTCCTCTGTCCCTCAGCAGACTCTCCCTCAAACAGCAGAAGTTCAAGACATTCAGAGAAACAGCCAATGTGAGTGTCACTCAGAATTGTGTGTATATGTTTGTTTGTCAAAACAACATATAGCATATATTATAATGTACTATCAAAGCAGGATTTTTCAAATTAAAGCCACCATGTGTATGATTAAAAGATTCCTTACTTTGGCGCCATACAGCATCAAGGATTACACCTAGACTGCACCGATTTTCTTATTTTTCTACAAACAAGAAGTTTTCCCATGAAAATATTTTTTAAGATTATTATGATTCAGAAGCAATACAACACACTGTTGCTGAATCCAATGCTGTTAGGTGTTTTGTTGCTACAGCCTTACTTGGTCTGTTATGAAAAGTAGCTTATGTTGGCTAATGTTAGCTAATATTAGCACATTTATGATAAATATTGTTGTATATACACTACGCTCAACATTTGCTGCTGCTACTCATTTTAGTTTTTACAATTGTCCCATAATTACCACGTGTGGTCAAAGTGGTTAGGAAATATTACATAAACAACAGTATGAGATTATCATCCCTGACATGACAAATGGAGTGAATTGCACTCATACTGATAAGCAAGGTTATGTTCTAGGGCTACATTTGAGCAGTTTGCAATCTTTTAGATGTCTATGTGATTATTAATGTGTTTTTCTCCCTTCTGGAGCAGAACACAGAAGTTTTGGTTTCACATTGTCCTATATTGAGCCGCTCAAATGTCCTCCTCTAAAACAATATGTCATCCTAACCCAAGGATTATGAATGCTGTAAACCCTGCAAGATACACGTTACTCAGAATTACTTACTGAAAGACATGAGGAGTCAATAACTACTAGTTTAAAATGTAAACAGGTGTGCTTTGAGCCCACTTTGTTTTTTTGTGTCACTCTTGTGGATAATGTAAGTTTTGTCAGCATGTTCCCAGCAGAGGCAGTTATTCCATTCATGATTTCCCAAGTGCAACTTGTCAAGCCTCTACAGTAAACACTTCAAGGTTTTTCCAGGCAGAGAGCTCACATTGGATCTCCCTGAATTCTTTAGGACCTGCACAGCGAGACTCTGTCAGTGCTCAGCGATTTGGAGGGCTGGTGCGAGCTGGACTGGGCAGGCCTGAGCAATGTCCAGATCCGACTTCCTCCAGTCAGGGAGAAGCTGAGAGACATGTCCCACTGTCTGTCTGACTGCTGGACCACCCTGGACAACACACAGAGGCTGCTGTCCACACTGACCGAGGTACCGCTGCACAGGAAGCCGTCTGTTACGCACACAGGAAGTTTTGATTAATGGTATTTAAATCTTGTTTAGGGTAAACAAGAGTCATCTTTTCTTTCCCGTCCCCCGTGCAGGCCACCCAGTGGTGTGAGGTGGTCTACTCCACTTCCTCTTCCCCCTCTTCCACCTGCCCTCTCGCCTCCCTCCCTCCGATCCCACCGTCCCGTTTCCAGGACGCTCGTTCCTTAGCCATAGAGCTAGGAGGCGGGGCGCTCCTGGATCTCTGGACCCAGACGGTAGACCGCTACCAGCGGACTGTAGCGCAGGTGAAACCCCGCTTCCTCCAGCCTGACAGGGCCCAAAATCAGGGCCAGGGGAGGTCAAAGACACCGTCCGCCAGCAGCCTGTGGGACCTGATGGGTTCAGAGGGAGAGGGCGACTGGGGATTGGGAGCAGGAGGTGGCGAGGGGGGGCTGCAGTCTTGGGGATCCCTGGCATCGCTTTTCAGACCGCAGACCTGCTCCACACTGAAGATAGGAGAGGAGAAAGGGAACAGGAAAGAGGGAGCAGGGGGAGGAGGAGCAGGCGGAGCTGGAGGAGGGAAGTTCCTGCAGAACCTTCTGAATCCTGCAAAGAAGAGTGTGAGTTTGTGCTTCGTATTGTGCCTGCTCATCCTCTGGTCATATTAAGGACCACATTTACGTCCTTTAAGAAGTATAACCATATCCCTCACCTTTCAGCCTACAGAAACCCCGCTCCCTCCCAAGCCCCCCAGGAAGCGCCACCCAAGCTTTGACCTACAGGCTCTTCTTGCTCCCCGCAGAGGCACAGGCAACCCCAAACCTGAGTCCCCGGTGGGAGGGCCAAGCCGTAACTCCCCCATGTCCTGGCTGGGGAGACGAGCGGTAGCTGACCCAGTGATTACCACTAGCATGGCTGCAGCTATCCCTGGATGGGGCAGTGGAGGTGGAGGAGGAGGAGGAGGAGGAGGAGGAGGGGTGTTAATTCGAGGGGTGGAGGTCAGCAGCAAGGAGGTGGTGGACCACACGGGATCGCCACGACAACACGTGCTGCTCGGGAGGACGGAGAGGGAGACGGGGACAGATAGGGCTGGATCAACTCCACAGAGGTGTGTTTCTGTCTTTTTTTAAATTATTATTATAAAATGTCTTTCTTGTGGGTATTTTTCTGTGTGGGACCTTTTTTGTAACAAAAATCAGCAGGAAAAGGTCTGAGTTGGCTGAGAGCTCCAAAACAAGAGGAACAAGAGAAATAAATTACATTAGGAGGAGGCCAGGCCGAGATGAAAGGGAGAAGTGATTCATCCTTTTTGGGATTAGTTAAGAACAGCTGAAGTCTGTTTCAGAATGATTTTATCAGTCAGCATGCAATCTCAGATAATTTGATCATTACTTATTGTTTGATCTCTGGTCATTGCTTACTGATATCTTCACTCCCTCTTCCTCTTTCTCCCACGTTTGTTTGCTCTTTTGCAAATCTACTCATCCATTTTCTTGCTCTCCTTATCATCTCCTTGTTTCTCCCCGTCCATCCTGTAGTAAGCTGTACCTGCTCTGGTGTAGGATGCTGAGTTCAGAGAGGCAGTATGTCGCCGTCCTGAAGGGGGTAGAAGAGACGTACCTGCCCTTACTGGAGCTCTCAGACACCCCGGCCTCCATCAGGGGGAAGGCAGACACCCTCTTCCCCAACTGGGCCAGCCTCAGCACCTTTCACTCACAGAGCCTACTCCCTGCCATGGAGGGCGCTCTTGTGCAGAGCTTGTTGCAACAGGACTGCTTCAGCAAATATGTAAGTTCAGGAATGTAGGAAATATACATATGTTTTTACAATTGGGTTTATTTATATAGTTTTGGCCAACACGGTTACTCATGCCTATGAGGTACTTTTTCTTATTCCCTATACCATTAAGACTCTTGTGGCCCCTCAGATTTATCCTAAAGGCCCCACTTTGGATACCTCAGTATTGCAGAGCCTTCTTAGTTTTATACTGTACTAATATTTAGAAAGTATTATCAAAACTACAAAAAAAACTGTGCCTTTAAACAAGCCGTCAGGACTTCCATAAGGTTGTAATGTCACAGCTATAGTATATATATAGGCATATATGTAGCGGCACTTTCTACCTACTTATATATACCGCTACAGTGCAGTTATAGTCATTCCCCGGCTGCAATGAGAGAGCTCAGATGCGGAAGAACCGGAGACACTGATCAATCAGAGCAGACTGGGCTTTTTCGGGAAGGAGTCTTAAAGAGACAGGCGCTAAAACGGAGCGTTTCAGAGATAGGGTGAATACAGGTATATTCAGACAGACTGTATGAGAAAAATAATGTGTTTTTTGAAAATAAAAGCACGTGAACATGTTTTAATAGACATCCAAAATACAATTATGAACCTGAAAAACAGCATGAGATGTCACCTTTAAACGACTGATTTGTAGTTTTATAGTAAATATCCTTCTGAAACAGTTAACTTTGTTAAGGAGCTCTGTACTCACTGTACTTTAAAGACATCTTTGATGCAGAAATCTAATTGTCTGACATTTTGAAGCAAGTAATGAAAGCTTTCATTTTCCATCTGCTACTTGGCAGGAAAAGGTTTGTTCACATTTGTTTGGAAGCACTAAGATAAAGTAAAACCTATTAACGTGGCAGTCTATGTTTTGTTGCATCACTTCTTGTTCCTCAGAGGATTTTGTCACAGGAGTCACTGTTGTATAAATCCGGTAGTAATAAAGGTAGTATCAGACACTTTTAATCTAAGAATGTCCCAGATTTTAACTTTAAATTGACCAGAAATTGCTTTTATTGACCCTTTGTTTCTTTTACTCATTTATTGTGTGTGATTGATCAGATTAAAGGCAGTTAAAAAAACTGTCCCTCTCATTTATATTTCTTTTGTCCGCATCTCTTTCTCACACACTGATACGCAGCGGGAGCAGTTTCTGCAGTACTCGCACTACTTCAGGACTAAACCAGAACTGGACTCTCCGCTGGTCACACAGGCTGCAGACTTCTTTAAGGTGAGATTTATCATTGAATTAAATCCTGGAATCTCTAAAACATCAACTTGTTGAGCCCTGAGAGAGTTTAGCTGGAGTTTCCCCTCCCTGCTTTTCTGTCAACTCAAAGTGCTATGTTTCCAAAGTGATGATAACACAGTCCTGAAACTACACACGTAATAAGAGTGTCGGATCATAGGATATGTATTTAGTTATTTTCTAATGTGAGAACATCATTATGAGTCATTTTCGCCGCACATCACAAGCAGAAAGCAATTAAAGTTGCTTTATTCAACGGTTGCTGCGATTAAAAACGAGCTGTATACAGTAAAGCTAATTACATGTTTAATGTACACTAGAAAAGCCAATTAAAGGCGGATTATCGGGAAAGTAATTTAAGCTTGCGAGCTACAATTAACTAAAACTAAGACATCGACGGCATCGTGCGATCACTAAGAGGACTTTACAAGGAGAGATCACAGTGCTTAAGATCTCATTCAAGTTGTCAAGTGCTTCATAAAAGGAGCATTTCTAAGAATCCGCCACCAGGAGGCGGTGCGAGTTCATGTCACACCCCGAAGCAGCTTCAAAGCAGCTTGAACACATTGTGGATTATGGTCGCAGGAGGGTTTATGGTTATCGTGATGAGCGTGATGATGGCGATCATTTCGGGGATGGAAGTGATGATTGTTGAGGATGAAGAGAGGAACAGCACATGTGGCTACTTTGACATGGTTTCTGTCATCAGTGGAAACCCAGAAGGGGATTTCACCAATAAAGAAACACATGTGACCAAATAATGAGCAAAACAATAGTTAGACGGTTTTTGGTTTGTATATAACGCAATCTTTTTTATTATTTATGCCCTGAAACAAAAAGCTGTACGTTCATAACTAGCGTTATTTTGTAAATAGCGTCGTTTCAGACAAAAAAGCCCAAAGCCAAACTTTGTTGTTTTTACACGTTTCAGAGAGAAAACATACTGTCACATAAAAAGATGCATTTTCTTTCTTTCAGGATATTGTTCAATAATTAAAACAGACACAGAAAAGATGTGTTTTAGATAAAAAGCCGGACATAATTCACTCATTTATTATTCACTATGTCGAGCCGTATACAGTGTGTCAGATGGAAACACATTGTTTTCTGTCTGTGCAATGCATTATGGAACATGCATCTTGTTAAGTGACCGTATATTGAACACTACTTTTTAAGGTTGCACTTTGGCTACATCATAAGAGAGAACTAAGTCTAACTTTTCCTTTTCCTGCACCTCCCCTCTTCTCTCCCCCCCCCCTGCAGTCCAAACTCCCCCCGGCCTCCCCCCTCTCCCCCCTGTCCTTCCCTCACTGTATTCAGGCTCCCACTCAGAGACTGGAGCAGTACTGCGAGGCCTTAGAGGAGCTGGGAGGGATAAACCCCGCCTCCGACTCCGCCCTCTCCATCCTGAGACACGCCCAGCGGCACGGCGAGGACCTCAGGGCCAACGACCTCATCGTCGGATGTCCGGTGAGAACGCCTGTCCCAGTTTATGACTGTGCAACTGTGAATCAAGTCCCACTTTCCTTTCTTAGAGGGAAAGGAACTAATTCAGGAGGTCAGGCAGTTGGAAGAGATGATCACTTTTGCATATGTTATCCAGCCTTCATTATTTACAGATTTGTGTTGATTAAAAAGAGGAATTTCTTACTATTTACTTGAAATTTTAAAAAGTACAAATACTCTTAACCATGTTTAAAATGTACTTCAAAGGAATCTTTTGGACTCCAAGTGCATAACCCGAAGCTCATTTGGATTTTCTCCAAAAAATGTTGCTGGTGCCGGAAGTTCTGTTGTGAAGTTTGCTCATTGTGAAGACCGAGTTTATAGTATAAGAAAAAACTATAACTTTTAAAGTGCGGACGTAAGATCCAGGTGAAAACCATTCCTCCTATTGTTTTCAATGGAAACTGTCTTTAAACCTGCTCTGAACAAAAATAGAGAAGATGAAAAAGAAAGGAAAGTGGAAGAAGAGACGATCACTAAGGAAACACTTTTGTACCACCGCTGCAGTAATTATGGATTTAAAAATAAACAAACAAACAGCTTTAACCTTTATCAAAAAAAAAGTCAAGAAACGTCACATCCACCTGCCCCATATTGTGCTGATCTGACACAGCACTATCATTCAGAGTTAGTCGTGACAAACGTTTGACTCCCACACACACACACACACACACTATTCTCTCCTCCCACTTTCGAGCAGGGGGGGAGATTACGGCAGCACAAACGCTCCCGTTGAGCTACTTCAAAATCGTGCCGCAAAAGCTCTCCAAGTGAAAAGAACATAAGTGCAGGTGTGTGTGTGTGTGTGTATGTGGGTGTTCATAATGTGTGTGAAGCCTCACTTATATTATAACGCGCACATCTCTAGAGGTTTAAAAATAAAGGTTGTGTGTGACCGCTTGCTGCTCAATCATCCTGTCCTTTTCATTGTAGCGGTTACAGTTGAGAAAATGTTTGTGTCGCTTCTGTTCTGCGCCCCCGTTTGTTTGTGTCCTTGCTCGTGTAGTAGCGAGTCCTCGATGAGCGATACATAAGATGCAACTTTTATCAGCCTCAGACTGCCTCTGCTAGGAGCTGCAACACCACACGGTCCTTTAAACCTGTTACTGACTTGAACAATAAAGTCACATTTCCACAAAAGACGTGAGTCAGTCGGCCAATTACAGCCAAGATTCAACCGACAGAAGCATCCTTGTTGAAAGAGAAATTTAGCATGTCACCATGCAAGGCACTGTAATTATAATAATGCTTTGTCCTTTTCTTTATTGACTCGAGAATAAGGCTTTTCAGTCTTTGTAGCAACTCCAAATCGAAACATTTGGAAGAGAGACTTTGCTCGGAAACACACAACAGGCCGGAAAGTGAGTGTTTAAATCCCAAAATGAGC
Source organism: Cottoperca gobio (assembly GCF_900634415.1). Classification (NCBI taxonomy): domain Eukaryota; kingdom Metazoa; phylum Chordata; class Actinopteri; order Perciformes; family Bovichtidae; genus Cottoperca; species Cottoperca gobio. The sequence continues at coordinate 12,460,424 of NC_041372.1, forward strand.
TTCTGTCAGGTAATAAAAGGTGTCAATCACCTTATGAAGGCTTTCAGATGCAACACAGTTATTCATGTTTGTGCTACGGAGCAACAGCGCTTGTACGAACTGGCTCTTTAATGTTCCAAAGAGTTTGAGATTATTCACAAGCCATAATTCATAATCTGACCCTTTTTTCAATGTTATTTCTTGTTTCAAGATAATTAAATACAACGGAACAGGGATAAAGCGAAACATTTCAACCCACTGGCAAAAAAAGAAACATGATTTAAAACTCAATTCAAGGCTAAATGGCCTCTTAAGATATAAATTAAGATGGTATCTTTTGCAGATTAAAGCCTTGGGCCCGGGCCTCAGGCCAAGATAAATGCATCAATGTGTGTGTGCGTGTGTGTGTGTGTGTGATTTCAGATCCCGGTGGCGGAGCGCGGCGAGCTGGTGCGACAGGGCGAGCTGACAGTGTGTGGGGGGGCTCGGAGGAAGCGGGTGGGCGTGAGGAACGTTTTCCTCTACCAGCACGTCGTCATCTTCACTAAACAGAAGAGTCCCGGCCCGGGACGCACCGCCTACAGCTTCAAACACAGCATCAAGGTACACACCTCTCACACACACACACACACACACACACACACACACACACACACACACACACACACACACACCTCACAAACTATTGCTTGCTTTTTCTCTCCTCTCTCTGTAATTCACACACATATAATCGTTTCCTTTCATTGGATTTGAGCGTTAGTTTGTGGACAATCCACTTTCTGTATAGATTAAATTGAACTTTTCACTTTAGTTTTCTTTAAATTTGACTTCTTCAGTCCATGTTCTCTAGTTCATTCTATTTTTTCTCAGTCCTCTTGACTTCACATGTTTATCGTCTTCTCCCTGCAGACCGGTGAGATGGGTCTGACTCAGAGCGTGGGTGGGGAGGGGGTGAAGTTCGAGGTTTGGGTCCGACAGGCTCCTCGAACGAAAGACTGCATCACGCTGCAAGCGAAGGACAGGGAAGGCAAGGTGGCCTGGACTCATGACATCGCCCATCTGCTGTGGACACACGCCATCAACAACACAGGTACAGTGTGACCTTTGACCCCACAGGACCTAAACTTTAGACTATTTAGAAAACCTTCATCGCCCTAAAATCGACACAGAAGAGTTTCAGATGAGCCTGATAATCTGTGCGAGGCTACATTAGCCGCTGCTAGCATAACACACCTGAATCTCCGGCTGAACTGTTGGCATTCGAGTGGCATTATGGGTAGTGTAGGCGCAGGTTTTTATACCGTCACATTCTCGTGAACGCGATATCTCAGGAACGCCTGGAGGAAATCGTTTTAGATTTGTCCCAAACGTCCACTTGGAATCAAGGACAAAGTGACAGAAGATTTGGTGCACAGAGGTCACCGTGACCTCACATCTGTCCCATTCTCGTTAATGCAATATCTGAGGAACGCCTGGAGGGAATTTAATTACGTTTGGCACAAACATCCACTCAGACTCACGGATGAACTGATTAGAATTTGGAGGTTAAAGGTCAAGGTCACTGTGACCTCACAAACATGTTTATAGCTGTAACTCAATAATTCACATGCTAATTATGACAATTTCACACACGTGTCTGACGGATGTGAACGGTAACTTGACTGATTGGTGGAGGCGGAAATTCTCCTTTTTATTCATAATGAATCAGAACATTGTTATGTGGACAAGACATTGTGCAGGAGGTTATTTTAGTCAAACTGCTGGCCTAAAGACAGATCTGATTCCTCTCAGTGTAACTTTATCTGGATTCTGTACTTTGAGAGCAGATACAAACTCAAGTAAAAATCAGCAGCAGTGCAGTCTGCGGTTTGATTGTTGTTCATGCTCAGCTTTCCATCACATGTCATATCCACCTCCTCGTATCCTTAAAGCCTTGTGTCTAAGGATCGCTTCCTGCACTTGGTTCAGATTACAGTATCACACTGGATAAGATGCACAGCAGCTGGCATAAAGAAGAGGGCCCACACATTTTAGGCACTTGGAATGTATTTCTTGTAACTGTTCATCGTATTCCCTCAAAGAGTTTGTTGCTTTGCATCTCGCAAAAGCGGTCGAGTCCATTATATGATTTGTGTATAAAAACGTGTTTGTTTTTCTATGATTTCTTCTCCCAGAGTTGTGTCTGAAGGAGTCACTTTGCATGGGGATTTCCAGTAAGCTGCTGCTGGACGCGACAGGAACTCCAGGCTCCGAGCTGGACTCCATCTACAGTCTCAATGACAGAGGTAGGCTCCGCAGGGAAGACGTCTGTAACACTCGTACAGTACGTGTGGGATGCTGCAGGTGCGAGGAGCACCGAGCTCTTATAGGGAGTTGCACAGATCTGAAATGGTAATGCTAAGGAAAACTCTCTGACCTGAAACTGAACTGATATCTACAGGTAGATCATATTTGGAGGAAAGGTGGGTAATAACAGTTGAGTGTAGAGTCTTCATTTCAAACCCTGCATTTCCTCTTCTCACCTTACAAATACAGGAAGTCAGTTCAAACTGTGGCTTCAGGAAGTCGTGTTATGTGACCAGATGGGATAACGGTTTTGCTTCTGTACAAATTTGCTTTCTAAACTGAAAGTGATTACAGACAGGAAACAAAACGGTCCTGGGAGTTTCTCCCCTTGTGACAAAGTAATAACTTGGTACATGGCTTTTTTTCTTTATCTGCTGCCCCCAGGCTATTCTATGAATTTTTGATATTTGGATCGCACTGACACGTTGAGAAGAGCTCTGAAGTGCCTGCAGAGAATATGCAGCTCAGTCAGAATCACCTTTTTGCTGGTGATGCAGGCTTCAGTCCTGCGTCCCCTTTCCTACAGACGAAGCTTCTGTAGAAGTATTGAGATCCGTTTCTTAAGTTAACAAAGAATCAAAAAATACTGACATGTAAAAATCATTTTTTTGATTAATCGATTGTTTGGTCTATAAAATGTCAGAAAATAGTGAAAAATGTCTTTAAATGTTTTTTTTGTGTCAGTTTATATAAAGATATTTACGTTAATATGAGACATGCAGAGAAAAGCATATTCAAAAGGCTGAAACAGCATTTTATGCATGAAAAATTGCTTAAACAGTTAATTAATTATCAAAATATTTGCCGATTCTTTTGTTAATGTTAATCGTTGCAGCTCCATAAAGTATCATACAATTTAAAATATTCAAATTAAGTAAAATGCTTCAGAATGTACATTAAATCCATTGTTCATATAAAGAAACGGTGCTACTTTAATATTATTGTATGGATGGACATCCCTATTCCTGTACATATATAGGTATATATATATATATATATATATATATATATATATATATATATATATATATATATATATATATATATATATAGAGAGAGAGATATTTTAGTAGCTACAATGCAGTGTGCTCACAGAATTCCTTTCACTAATCTAAAACTTCAAAGTTATTACATCTATAATGTTCAGGCAGCGATATGAGTGAAGAAAAATCTGCCAAGAAAAAACAACCAAAAAAGGATCAAAAGACACTAAAAATGAACATTCTTGCTCCGACTATTACACTTAAAGCTATCAGCTACATTACCACACTCCCCACCTACACATATAATCTCCAACATTCACTACAGTTCCCCGCTGAATACACAGAGTACAGTCGAAACTCTAACTGGTCGAGCCACGAGGGGCGGGTGGAAGAGAACAGCTCCTGGAACGCACATCACATACTGACGCTATACAATCAGAACACGACTCCAACCGAAGAGCTCCGTCCGCCGGCTTCAAATGGAAACAAAAACACGCAAACGGAAATATAATTCCTCAGATTCCAGACCCACCTTTCAGAAAGGCCGCTGTAGCCCTAGAGCCAAAGTGATTTCCCATTCATAGCCGAGTGTAATGCACACACAGCTCACCAGGTGTCTCATTGAGTGCAGCAGCTCACCATTTCAATGCATGAATTGTCCTCTGGGACAGAACGCAGTGTTAGAAATTCATTGAACAGGATGAGGAAAAATGCCTTCTCTCTCTCTGACTCCTCTCTCTTTGTCTCTCCCACACCCTGTGTATACCCCCTTTATCATTTCAACAAAACACTATGATGCAGTCATTCTCTCTTTTTAACATTATAAAAGTGCATACCCACAATGCTGTTGTATATGGTGAAGAATCTGTGCATGTAAATCATGAGTGAACGCAGGGTGGTGTCATTATTTGGCATTTGATGAAGCAAGAAGAGAGCAAAATACATATTTTAAGTGTCTAACACCTGCTATATATACATATATATGTGTATATATACACACTATTGTGCTCTCTGTTAACCTATAACCACCTCTCTCACACTCTGTCAGTCCACAGTAGCTGCTCAGACTCCTCCTCTGTCGGCAGTCAGAAGGAGGGGGGGTCCCCGGCGTCTGGGAGGGACCCCAGGAGAAGCTCCGGATCAACAAGTTACTCCCAGGTGGGGTCACAGTGTCACACAATCCACTCATTCTAAAGTGGATGCAAATTTATATCTGCAGAAATGACTCAACAACCCCCCCCCCCCCACACACACACTCAGAGTTAAATATAGATGTGAAATGTTAGGAATGTAAAGTGGAACCACACACACAAATATCAGGTTTTCCAGGAAACTTTTGTTTTTGTTTGAAGGACCCTGCAGGAAACTCCCTGATAAGACTTTCTGAAGGCCTGGGAACCATCTTGCTGTAGTTTGCGATGCTGAACATAGTCAAAGACGAGCCCTGAGAATGCTAATGAGCACGGCATTCTTTCAAAGCATGCACTGGTTGTCACTAGTATCAGTTCAGTCAGCCAAGCTCACATAGAACGGATTATTACCAGCGTAGAATATGAGAAGGATCGGCGTCAAGATTTTGATGCGTCTAACTTCCCTGGTTGGTAGATTCAGAGCCTGCAGGTGGAGGCTGGGGCGCAGCGGTAAATGACAGCAAGCTCGATTAGAAAGCATGCGCTGGTAGGACGGGGAGCAAGCGAGAGGAAGACAAGTTAAAAGTTGAAAGTGAAAGTTGTTCATAATCTCAATCATGTATCAGCAGCCTGTGAAGGGAAACTTGAACAAGGGATTATTTGAGCACTATTACAGCGTCACAAGAGGTTACAAGTTACATCTCGCCACGCTCCACTGCTGACCATGTCCCAGCATGACACACTGTACAACAAGCTTTATGTGACACAGTCAGATACTTGTGTACGAGTTCACAGCACCTTCACAGCTCACCTTTTGCCGCATTACGGTACCATCACCTGTTTTAAATATTGACACAAATGGCAAACTGAAACAGGGGGGTCCCTGTGGGTTAAGGGTTAAAAACACCGTCCATGAACCACAACATTCCTGGCTCAAATCCCTCCGTCCTCAGTCTCTCTCTCTCTCTCTCCATTTATTATTGCCTTTCAACTCCCAGTACTGCAGTCCAGTGAAGCTATGAACATGGAAAAGCACCTAACAGAATACTTGCAGATGTGGACTTTCTCCTAAAAATGTTTGGCTCCTGCTGATAGCGGACAGCACAGAGGAACAGGAAAGGTATGAGGGGAGAGAACGTTTCCCTGCTGGACTCAAACTGTAGACGTTGCAATCAGAAATCATTGAAATGTGTCATATTCTAATCAGTAATTTGCCTGATCTTGCCTGAGTGCATTCAAAAGCCCATCTGGGTTTCACTTTTTCTTCCCACCACGATCACATTTTGTATTATATATTATACAAAAGAAAAGATTGTGCAGACTAGAAAAAACCTAAATGTTCCTCAGCAGCTGTGGAAATGCAGCCATTTGAATGTAACCTATGTCTGAGATCAGTGAGAGTCGTGCTCCTGCTACACTTTCAGTCGTGTGATCTTTACAAAGAGTTGTCCTTCAAACAGCAAAAGCATTTCTATATGCAAGTAAGGTGAAGACAGTGAGTGGGCATCATCTTCACTGTAAGGAAACAGCAATACCTGCCTGCCATCTCCATGGTAGAGTTTAAATGAATTTGCTCCGTGCAAACACACACAAACACACACACACACACACACATTCTCTCAATCTCCTTATCTAGCAAACAGAATATGACAGATTGGCAAACAGACTGCGCTGGGAACAGATTGACAGACAGACGGACACACGCAGCCCAAACAGATAGGGCAAACACACAGACAGCGATACGCACATATTCAACAACAGAGGGAGGATTGCCGCTTGCGCCCACGTACGCGCACGCTTTGGCACCTTAGCGCAGAATACAAAAATGTGACTGTTTCTGTTTCTCTATATTCCTCCTCAGAGTCAGTCTCCCTCCACAGCTGTGTAACTGTCGTCTCAATAAGAGTAAGTTACTCTTTTTATTACGCCTTTCAAACTTCTCTGTTGTTGCTCTCTTTATGTTGCTGCTCATGTTACAGCATGCCTGCACTGCTCACTTATCATTCTACACCTTTTACTGATTCTTCTTCTACTGAGACAAATCAGAAATATATCTTGAAGAGTGCTTAAAAAGGGACAGGTCAGGTTGTTTTGGTTGTATCAGCGGCAGAGATGTCTTCTCTCAAATATAATGGAACGAGATGGCACTCGGCTTGTGGTGCTCAAATCGGCAAAACAATTCATTTGAAAAACACGAACTACACCTGCCAACCGTATCGCAGGTGTAGTTCGGCGACTCACACCAAAACGTTCTAGATTGATAAAAAGCACTAAAAAAGGTACAAATACACATTTCTGATTTGGGATGAACTGTCCCTTTAAGATTCATGCCAAAAAAATATATTTAAACAATTAAAATGTTTCTTTTTGTCTCTTCCTGTAACTTTCTACAACCAGAAACTGGACCCTGGACTTTTGAAGATTTAAATCATCTCTATTCCACCTCTGGGAAAGACAAACTGGATTTCGAGGAGCTAGAAGACAAAAGAGAGACCCTCAGACTCTATTGAACTTCTCCCACATGCTCCCCCCCGCCCCCCTTTGCCCCCTTCACCTCCCTAAAACAAACAAAATGCCAGCAGATTAGCTGGAGCAGCGGCGCACTGCTTTCCCCCCACATTCTCTGATATGAACCCCCCAAGGAAAAGCTGCCTCCAAAAAAAGGATCAAAACTGCCCCGTTTAAACCACAACAAGCACCAGCAGGGCTCTCTGCGCTCCGCCATTTTGGATCTGCCAGTCTCAGTTGCTGGCAGAGTCATTGACACCAAAGGCACTTCAGCCACACAGTGCGGCCATTGTCTGCCCCGCGGCTCCCCACTAGGCCAAACCACTTGGTCTGAACCACTGACTGCCTGGCTGGCTCACTGTACGCATCACATGCTCCAGCATCTGATAATAAACAGGAAGTAATATGCAGGGCGTAAATCCACCATAGGATTGCAGATTTAGAATGTATTATGTACTCTGTCATTTTCATAACGCTGAATGGAGCACTGTAGGCTTTGTTTTCTTCCTCCTGCCTGTGTAGAAATGTGTGGCATAGGCTAGGTGTGATTGCATCTATGTAAATGAGGCAGGGGTGGCGTGAGCACACATACACACACAGTGTCCCTCAACACATGCAGTCAACTCTTATTGTTGGAAGACAGTGGGGCTCTATTCACATTCACATGCTCACACACACACTCACTGTGGCCGCTGTAGAGCCTGGTACAGTGGCTACAATCAACATCAGGCAAGGTTACATCTGATCACACACACAGGAAGCACCGCCTTGTTAATCTACGGGAGCGTTTGTCTAAGCTAATGATGTATTAACCGTGGCAAGGGCTGGTATTTAATCTTCTTTAAAAGTATAACTTATGTCAGCAACTTGAGCTTCTTGGTGCCTTATAAGTGTGTTGATAATGAATTATATACCTTATGATATAAGTTTCATATTCTATGTGCCAAAGGTATAAAATGGGTTTTTGTGCAATGTTGATTTGTGTACAAAGAGGTATTGTTGTTACATTTAGTTTGCTTCTTCAGGATCTCCATAAGATGGTGGATCTGTGGAATGTGCTGTGTTCAAGTTCTGCGGCTCGACAATATGAACTACATCTGCTTCACTCAAATCTGAAGGAATCATAGAAAGAAAGGCTTCCTACAGTACATGGACAAAAATGTTTACTTTTCAGCTTCTGGTTGGGAAATTTTGAATTTGAATCACAGTTTGAAAAAGTCTCAGTGTCGTCTTCAATTCCCAGCTCCACTGTGACGTCAGGGGATGGCTTTCTTACACTTTAAAAGGAATAGTTTGACATTTTGGGAAAATGTGTATTTTCGCTGTCCTGCCAGGAGTTAGATGAGCAGATAGATACCTCACTTCAATGTCTCAATGTTATATGTGAAGCCTTATGCTAAGCTAAGCTAACTGGCGGTAGCTTCATATAGCCTGTAGACATGAGAATGTTTCACGTTCCCAAAACGTTGAACTTTTACTTTAAGATATCATCTCCTAAAACTAATGAAACACACATTACTTCCACTCGCAGAAGAGACGCACAACTACAGTACATTAGTTCTTAACATGACGCTCAACATATCTGGAACTTATCATTTAATGTTATGAGGCAGACGAGACAAAAAGGCATCAATATTTCATCTGAGGATGTAGTTCATATTGTATGACAGCAAGCATTCAGTCAGTAAAACCAATCATCATCCACTCCCCAGTTTGATTTGATCACTATCAAACAATATCACGCTTAAGGTACGATATGAAACCATCAGGTAGCGAGAGCCAGCGGCAGCAGCAGCGGGAGGTCAAGCTCGCGTCTGCAGACAGCAGCAGTTATCAGATTCAGCACGTTTCATATCTGCATTCAAATTCAAGAAATTGCAAATGGCTATTGAGCCGTTTCTGAATCAATATGTAATTTGTTGGCTAGGAGAAGGCCCGTACACTTCATAGCCTTTAGCTGTTTGGTACATTGCATTATATTGGAAGCGATGTAATGAACACCATCTTTCATTCTTACTGCAGTATAGATTGTCATATGCAGAAGCCTTTACTTTTGTATGCAGTATTAATGTATAGAAACTTTTTGTCTCTTGCTCTTTTTCTACGACACACTCTGCCTGATGTTTACATTTTTTGGAAAGGAATGTGGAATGTTGGACATGCATGTTATGCTTACTTGATAATTGTACTGTGTTTTTTTTTTTTTACTTTTCTGTGTTGAATTAAAACTAGATGCAAGTTCCAAATGTCTCCGAGGGGATTTAAGAGGAGGGGGGGAGGGTTAGAGGCTGTGCGTGAAGCTTGTAGCAGGTCTAACCTCAAAATGAGGCCGGTAACCTCCATAACCTTAAACTGGCTGTAATGCGTGGGGTCTCCTCTGTGAGAGACAGCTGTGCTGCTGCTTCCACCAGGCCTCACAAAAAGCAAAATGATTAGATAACTACAGTGCAGCGCCATATCAAATAGTTCCAGGGATCAAATTCTCTAAAGGAGGGAGGGCAGTTTGAGAGTGTGTGTGTCCATCTGTGCATGTGAGGGACGTAGAGAGAGGAATGAGAGATAAAGGGTGGGTAAAGAGGAAGGGGGGGGGGGGGGGGGGGACAGGAAGGGGCAGAACTGAGGGAGAGAGAAAGGGAGCGACAGAGGAGAAGGACAGGAGACAGTAGGTGGGAATGATGGGAAATGAGCGAGGGCGAAGGGGCAGACAGACAGAGAGGCACAGTCAAGGGGAGAGCAGGAGCACGAGGGGGAGAGGAGGCAGGGGGAAAAAAGAGAGGAAGAATAGAGAGGGGGCTTATAGAAAGAGGGAGACACAAAGTAGAGTTAGAACTTTTTTTTTTCTAATGGAGAGAACTAAGAGAGGGCCGAGAGAGCTGCAGAATGGATGAAGGAGAGAGAGCGAGCGGGGTAAAAGGGGGGATGTTGACAAAGCAGCGAGACTGTGGCGAACAAAGAGAACGTGAAGAGAATGAGTCGGGGGAAACATCAAAGGGATTTTTCAGGCCCGGTTACCGGGACAACAGACATTTGCATGCGATTAGCTTTTTACATCATATTAAGAAGGGTTAGGGTGAGGGAGGGAGGAGGGGGTGATGCAGGGAGGAGGGTTTGGGGGGGAGGCAGGGAACTATAGATCATACACACACACACTGTATGAGATAGTGAGAGAGGAGGGAAAAAAAAGGGGAAAGAAAAAGAGGGACGTTGGTCATCTCACGCGGATAAACTGACTTATAGGCAGCCAGCCAAGCGTTTCTTTTGTAAATGAGAGTGCATGTTGGAGGGAGATACAGTAATATGCCGGCACAGACATTTTGGCAGAGGGAGGTCAGAGCAGTTTAAAACATTTTTTATAGCTTTGACTACAAGTTTGACTGATTTAATGCACTCAATTTGACAGATTTGAGATTTCAGAATGATCTCAAACACATGAACACTGATTCTGGTTTACAGCACGATGTGTGTCTTCTATTGTTATCAAATTCATCAATATCTTTTTCTTTTTACCGGGAAAATATTGTTCGGCGGCAGAACATACAACGCAGACTCACAATATAATACGATAGATCAAACACAAAGAGAGTGATCAAAGATTAGCAAAGCAAAAAAAAAACGATTAAATAACATTATAATGTCCGAAAATGCATCTCCAATTGTTTGAGAAGAAAACTGAAGGATCAAGTGTTGAATGATCCTACTTCTTAAGTTACGTAAACCATTTAATTGGATTTGCAGATTAATGCATTGTCACAAAGCTGAAAGCCCGGGCTGACATTTCGGAGATACATGGTTTACGCAGGGCAGCGACGACATGCTGACGTTTGTGAGAAGAACTACTGAAAATCCTTAATATTATCAATATATCCGAAAATTCCAATAAGACTAAAAAAAAACCCATACATGCACAAACACGTCTAGACACACGTATGCGTCATATATTTGTCATCCAAAATGGATCCACATTACAGAATAAACACCTTGTTGTTTGCACACACACACACACATTGCATACATCACTCTGTCAACACATAAAACACCTCACACAACCTTCCCTGCAATAATAAAAGCCATTAAACATGTTTCTATGGGCACACACCCTCCGGCATTTAACACATGTAATATTATCCCTCTGCATCTCTCCCTCCCTCCCTCCCTCCCTCCTTCCTTCCTTCCTTCCTTCCCTCGCTCCTGTCTCTCCATCAATCTACGTCCCGAACCCTTCCCCTCCCTCATCACCATCTCCATCTCCCTCTCTATCCATCCATCCATCTTTCACCCTCCCTCCCTCTTCATCCCCACCTCTCCCTCCTTATATTTCTCCTCCTCCTTTTTTTTTCATTCCCTTCTTTCTTTCTCTCCGGCCTGCTCTGCTCTCCCTCTCTCTCCCCCCCTCTCTCCCTCTCTCTCTCTCCCTCTCTCCCTCTCCCTCTATCTGAGTGTGTGATGCTTCAGTGCCCTCTGTATTGTGGCTGCATTGTGCCAGTAGGCGTCGCCGCGACAGCCGTTGTCACGGCAGCATTGTGATGGGGGGTGAAGGGGGTGATGGTGTGTCTGTGTGTGTGGGGTGGGGTGGGGGGGGTGTATTACAGTATCAATACCCTGACACTGCGACAAAAAGGACAGCAGCCGTAGCCACATATCACTCCACCTCTGCACTCCTCCTCCTCCTCCTCCTCCTCCTCCTCCTCCGTCGTCTCCTTCCTCCCTCCCTCCCTCTTTCCTTGAGACCCCCCCACCTCCCTCCACCTCCTCCCCCTGAATCAATTCCTCCTCCCCTCCTCTCAATTGATTTCCCACCATATCTCACTGAATATGTACGTATTGATCCCCCTCTTCCTCCTCCTCCTCCTCCTCCTCCTCATCCCTCACTCTTTTCTTTCTCTCCTTCTCTTGTTTTTACTCAAGCATCTATCAGATTTCACCCCCTCTATCTACGCCCCTCACCCCCATCTCACTCTCTCTCTCCATCTCACACTCTCTCTCACACACACACACACACACACACTTTCCTCATCTTTCATTTCATCTCCCCTATTCTTTCCCCTCTCTCTGTGCCATCTCTTCTGCCCCCCCCACCCCTCTCCATCACACCTCCCTCCCCGTCTCCCTCCCTCACGGCTGTTTTTTTGTTTTTTTGGGTTTTGTTTGTGTGTGTGTGTGTGTGTGTGTGTGTGTGTGTGTGTGTGTGTGTGTGTGTGTGTGTGTGTGTGTGTGTGTGTGTGTGTCACTGTCTCACTCACTCTCTGCATATTAATTGGTGCATTTCTGCTGCGGCGGAGAAAACAATCAAAGCGTCAGGGGCGGGTGATGATGCCATTGTGGCAGCCGCAAACACGTACACATATGTACCGTGAGCATACACACACAAACACAAACAGATAGCGAGGGCACACACACACACACACACACACACACGGGGCCGACGCACACATAAGTTCAGCACAGCAGACAGAGAGCGCATACATACATACATATATGCACTTGTATACACATATATAAGCTGCTGACATGCAAAATGTGCCCGCACACACACACATTGATTTACTATGTACACACACTTAGACGAGCATGCGCTGCACATGTGCCACAGACTTAGTCAGTCACTCTCAGATACACAATGGCAGGCTTACAATGGCTGATCCAGGAGATATGTTCTGCGTCAGCAAAGACATTTGAATTTCCCAGCCAACATTTACCTTCACACAGCGTTTGAGCGCATCACATTTTAATATTAAAACCAAGGCCTTTAGCCGAGGAACGCTCAGACTCACAATTCAGAATTCTTCCATATGTCTGGGAGAAAAGCACAAAGGCAGAGGTTACATCTAAATACAGTTTAGACCGTAGCCCTATTAATAAAAAGAATCAGCTCAAAGTGAGAGGATGAAGTTAACAACATGTAAAGGTGAACAGTTCTGCAATTACCAGAGTATTCAGCTGGCTTTTTGTTCTTCAACATGTTCCCTCTCTTTGCTAAAGGCTGAGAGGTGGTGGAAGAGGCACGTGGGCTTCACCACTCCACGAGCATCCGAGCCCACGTACTGTAGATTTGACTCTCTGCTTTTTGTTGTTGTCGTTTGCCCTCGTACAACACGCCACAGTGCACCACTTACACGGAGAATGGAATACAAAAATAAGTCGGAGGAGAAGCAGAAGATGAGTTGAATTCGGCACTTGAGACTTTAAAACGCTGATGTAGATGGAGCAGATGAAGCTGATAGTGAGGGTTTAATCAAAGTATCCGAGTTAAATCAAGAGCTAACTCGTTGAAATACCTTTTACCCACCAGACAAACAATAATAGGAAGCAACCTCCAATACAAGTTAATATCATAATGGTGGATATGAAGTCAATCAGATATAAAGTTGGTGGATAACACTCGCATTAGGCAACGCGTCTTAACACCGGCCCTCAGAGGTGGAAAGTAACCAACAACCTTTTACTCAAGGCTGAGTCCCAACTCATCAAATACGGACGCTAATGAGCCCCTCGCTTCACTTTCTAACACACTGGAAAGCCCTACACTGTGGCGCTCCACTGTGGTCAGAGTACACACGTGGTTAACGTTGTAAATTCAAACAAAAACACTTCAGGTTAAGGTTTCGGTAAAGCTAGTGGTTTGGGTTTACGATAACTAGCGTAACTGAAAATAGCTCCACGTCGAGCATTTCACACCACCACATGAGCTGACATTTGAACGTGTGACTGTGAAGGAAAGGTATACCAACATATGACTACAACGGACGCGAACTCATGGTGTTGCAGTTCTTTCACCCTCAGGACACAACCACATCCTCGACAGCCTACACATGCAACATCTGCGGCCGAGTCTGCTTCTCACGGATCGGACTACAGCAACTCCTAGGCACAAGAAAATCTATCGTCTTCAAAGACCGCGATGTCGCCAACGACTTCACTTGGTTGTTTGTCCTTTGGAAGCCAATCGAGGTCCAATAAGCAACTTACACTAGTGTGACGTGGACACTCGTTTACTGGTTGGATCAGCCTCACCACTCTTAACCATGTTTCCATGGAGCAGTTTTCACCAATGAACCTTCTGATGAACCTTCTGTATGCTATGTGTGCAGCACCGAGAAGGAAGACATATCTAACAGCTGTTCAGGTCAACGCCAGAGCTTAAAGAAGAGTGAATATCCAATCCATCAGGTGGTCAGAAACATCATCGCAAAGGGATGATGCGTCTGCGTGTCTGCTGGATTTGTGAATAGGCAAATGTTAAATAATCCAAACGTTTTAAGGTGATATAGACTTTTAAAAAGATGTTTTTCTTTGTAGCTTTTGAGAAATGTTTAACTTTCAGCACCAAGCCATGCACCTTTAATACGGGGATACATAGGAAGACGCAGGGGATCTTTTATGCAAATGGTGTTGATGCGGGTACATGGGTTGGATTAGACGTGCACCTGCTACAACTAAACCATTGGCAACTGAAAAAAGTGGGTGCAGCCATGTGCATGTGCCATTATAAACAATGGGTACGTTTGCTTTACAAGACCTACTAAGTCCCATTGTGACCGCGTGGACTCTATTTCCTTAGGAGTACTTTTCCAAAGCAATACTATACTTTTAGTGCTTTTTCCCACTGCTGCTATTTGTGCCGGGGACCCCCTGGAAACCTCCCTCGGGACTCCCGGTGGTCCCCCGGGCCTTATGTTGGGAACCCTACATCCAAATATGTGCACTTTGTATCATCCCCTCCTGGAAGTGGCCATGTGCTTCCGGGGTGGCTCACCACAACATTTAAGCTGCCTCTTGTCCCTGTCATCACTTTTAACACACTTCAATTGGTGTGAAACTTTTTTTCTTCTCCTTCCCGAAAAAAAATGTCTCTCTAAACTGTCAGCTACCCAGCACCCCAGATGCCATATTTAGGATACAAATGTGAAGAGATGACAGCGTTGTAAAATGGTGCCCGTGCCGAGATTATAATTAACATTTCCAACCTACATCACTCTCCCTCCCACTTCTCCCCTATTCATCCACTCCTGTACAATAAATGGGAAAAAATGCAAGAAGAAAGGAGAGAAAGAGAGAAGGAAAAGAAAGGGAGATGGAGGAGAAGGAGGAGGAGAGAGTGAGAGAGAGAGAGAGAGAGAGAGAGAGAGAGAGAGAAGAGGGTGACCAAACGGAGGGAGGAGGGAGGGGGAAACGGCGTATGCTTGTATACAACCCTGATTTCCATTTTTTTCCCAACTCGTAATGTATTTAATTCAAGTGAAACGTAATCATGACGTGTCGTGTCATTAATCTCCTCGCTGCCTCTCCCGTAAGTACACTGAGTCTTTACTTTCAACATATATCCTATATCGTAATTCATCTAGTTAGATTTTATCCACCACTCTGTTTATATGTACACTTTTATGCATGGTGGCATGAAACACCGGGGATGAAACATTTCCAAAATTGTTGAATTTATTGCGACTGTTGTTGCCTCTCTTTTTTTTTTTTTTTTTTTCCTCCACGAGCAACACACACGGGATAATGGCCAATATAGTTGTTGTTGTGTTTTATTCGCAGTTTGGATGTGTATGGTACGTGTGTGTGCGCGCGCGAGCTTGCATGTGATTGATTGGCATGTATGTATGTTGTAGCCTATGTATGTATGTAACCGCGCGCTCCGGACCACTTTACGTGTGTGTGTCATGTATGTAAACCGGCGCGCGTGGCCGACATGCATGTAGCTTCCGAGCCCTCCTATAGCTCGTGACATGACAAAAAAACCCCGGAGAAATGCACTGTTTCCGCACATAATTCAGAAAACACTCGGTGTTACATTTGAAATAAGTCCATTCGGCGTGTCAACTGGAAATTAAACGCGACTTTAAAATGGTTGCGAGAGCACGAAAAGTCACTCGGAGTGTTTAAAGATGTGTCTTTTTTTTATTCGCGTAACTTTAAACCAAGTTGTGTTAGCGAGCACTTATTTCTATCCGCGCGAGGAAACCAGTTGAGAAATTGGGCAGCGTTGTGACCTCTTCTTCTTTAGTCCGTTTTAACCTCTCGGGGTGGTAGTGGGGGGGTGGGGGGACGACGTTTGCCCAAAAAAGTAGCTTTTACTAAAAGAGGCACAAGTTCTCGGTGCGTAACGGAGGATTTCGATAAGCCTCAGACATGTTGTCCAGGCGTAAAAGTGGATTTTTGCATGTTAGCAAGTTGATTCACAAAGCGTAATTTGTGGGTAGATGCGATTAGCTTGACTAATTCTTTTGTTGGACGCACATTAGGCATTGTGTAGCGCATTGTTTTCGAGATAAGCACCGCCACTTTCATCTGGGATGTGCGCAAAAACGCAGCCACGGGCTGTAATAGTGTTTTATTAAACGTTATACGTTTGACCACCGTTTACTACGATGTGTACTACAACCCGTTTAGTTGTCCTAACATCACCTCCAGTGTCTACAAGCTCAGAAAGTAGCGTAGCAAGTGTGGCATGCGACGTTGTAGCCGTGTGTGTGTGTGTGTGTGTGTGTGTGTGCAAAACGCGTGTTGCCAAATTGTATTGTGGAAAGAGAAGTTACCGGTTATAAAAAAAAAAAATGTGCGTTTTTGGATCGCGATGTCGCTTTTTGGGGCTGATGTCGGTTTGGGAGATTGGCAAGAGGACTCGAGATGAAATCCATGATGGCACTTTCTTCCTCCCGTCCTCTCCCTGCTCGCACACTCGTCTTTTCCCCTCCCTTAATCTTTTGTATAGAAAATTTAAGAACAAAATGGAGCAGGGGAGAGAGCGATAGATAGGCTGACATGACACACACACGCCACCCCCGACTTCTCCAAACTACATCCCACTGTTTATGATTTTTAATCGCGTTTTTTGGAAGCGGGATTGTGCGCGGACACCATCTGCGGGCAGGGTTAATCTCATTTTCGTGGGGGTGTTTATTAGTGCATTGTTTGTTGATGGTTATTTATTTCATTAATGTGCCTCTAATTGAGATGGCCGCGAGAGAGAAGAGGGGAAAGAGCGACTGAAAATGGTTGCACGTTATTGACGCACATCACAGGGGCGAGGAGGAAATTCCTCATGAGATAAGGCGCAGACGTGTCATCTGGGTTGACCAAAGACACTCCTGTCGCCTTTTCTATATCCAATGGAATATGTTAAGGGATCCTGAAATGCCCTATTTTTAAATCCACCCAAAATGTCACACTTTTGAGAGCCTGTGCATAGTGGAAGTAGGTTGACATTGCTGGCTTGTCCTATAAACAGGGATGTTGAGGAGGGTGCTTAAACTCTTCTTTTTTTTTTTTTAAAGATTTTTTTTTATACACATTCTCTAAAAATCAAGAGCTATACCCCATCTTAACAAATCCAATATGATCAAAAAGAGAAATAAAGAGAATTCTCCATACATTCCTCTCGGTCCACTAGAGTGACTTTTTGTAATCCTTGTCCAGTCTTTGCCGGAAACTGATGAGACGTCTCCATAATATTAAAAAGTGAAAAAGAATAACCTCTCTGATAGAAAAGTATCCCTCTACAGGTCGCGTCTCATACTCTTAGATACAAGGTGACAATTTCACAAATACTCATCAGGAACTCGCTGTGCTAAGAACCTGAAACACTGGCCCCCATGTTAAAAAGACTCTAATGGTTTTTCCTCATTCAGACCCTCTCTCTGCTTGTTGTGCTCAAGTAGTATCCTCCTCCTCCTCCGTCACCATCAACGCCGCCCTCCTCCCCATCTTTGTACATACTGTACTGTACTTGAAGGGGGCACATACACCCCATCCAGGTGGCTCTTGGGGACGAGATTGTATGTGAGGGAGAAAGAGACAGAGAGAGTAAAAGGGAGAGCTGTGTAGCACCAATCAAGGCTTCTGATTGATATAATTGGGTCATTAGTGCGCTGCGGGAGAGGCACCTGCTTGCCCTCAGTTAGGGAGAAGCTACTGCATTGTGACATTTTGAGACTGTTGAGAGTTCTGCTGCCTGCTCGGGATTAGAGTGTATTTAGAGCATTAAGGTCTTACTTAAATAGTACGCCACTTTTGTGCCACTTGTATGGAGTTTGCAGACTAGTTTTAAAATGATTCTTACAATAGGAGGTGGGGGACAGGTAGACGGTTCACTTTTCCTCTCAACTCCAGTGTTTGTTTGACTGAAATCAAATCGTGATTTTTGGGAGCAAAGCAGGTCGCAGCAACCGGTAAAAAAAAAAAGAGCGGTGGTTTAAAAGATACGATGGGAAAGAAGAGAGGCTGAAGGTTTTAAGGAGTCAGTCAGAAACCCCCTCCACACACACCAGGTCTGAGGAGGCAGCTTTAAACTTCTCTCAAGCTCTCTTTTTTCCTTCGTTGTACAACCGTTTCTTGGCACTTTTCACGCCGACAAAACAAAGTTCATTTGATCTTAGTCGACTTCGTGATTCGCTGATCCACAGGAAAGTCATTTCTTCACTTTTTGATAATCGATTAATCGTTTAAAGTCATTTTTCATGCAAAAATAGCAGAAAATGCTGTTTTCAGCCTCAAACATTGAGTTTTTCTTCCTGCTTTTCTCTATGTTATATCATAAAGTGAATCTCTTCGAGTTTGGACTGAGAAAAAGAAACATTTAGTCATTTTTCACTATTTTCTGACATTTTATACACCAAACGATTAATCCAGAAAATCATTGGCAGATTAATCCAGAATAAAAATAGATAAACTTGAATCCTTAATGTTACTTTCCAACCTCACCACCGTCAAGCTGCCCCATCACCCCAGATGACACCAAGAGGTGTCCGTTCAGGTACTGCCCGTCCCATACAGCGTGTAAATATAAATATATAAAGTGTAACAGAGTGTGCGCGACCCAAGGTGTTACTAAGAAAGAGAACACATGCTCTGCAAATTTCCCCAGGGTAAATAAAGAACCAACCTGTGTTAACACTTTCTATTTTGCGCTATAGGTGCTCACATGTCTGATATATGTGATACACTTATTCCACAAGGAGGTCACAGCGTAGGGTCAGCATCCCCGGGGCTTGTGGGTAGTGTGCGTCTTGCTCAAGGACACTTCAGAGGAAGGGGCGGTTATCGCTGACGAAAGGGTTTAAAAAATGTATCTAAATGTATTTGATTGGCAGTTTTTAGTACACATTTTGATTTGAAAATAAAAGCATCATGTAGGCGTTTTGTTTCACCTGTGGGATGCATGACTGCCCCTTCCTTTTCTTGTTCTCCCAGCCCCTGCAGGTGATCTTCAATGTGCACAGATAAGCCTTTTAGACAGAACACATCCAGTGATTTGCTTATGACATTTGCATGCTCCGAACCAATTCTTCTTTTAAATCCTCTATCCTGTAATCCTGAATCAGACGAGTCAGTCAGCGCCTCCGCTCATTGCTTTAGACACAGCGCGGCCCGCATGACTCTGAGCGAGAGCCTCGCTGTTGTGATGTTTCCCAACGTTCACATTCACTCGCTCAGATCTGGCACCGCCGAGTCGCTCCCACTTCGGCGCGTCGCGACTGCAGGGAAGTGTCGGCTCGTGTTCTCCGCTGGAGGAGGAATTCATTCAGAAAGAGCAGAAGCAACAGCTTGAGAGGAGATGAGGAGAGAGAGGTGGAGGTGGAGGAGAAGGAAGGAAGTGGTGAGGTTGAGCAGGAAGACATATTTTTACTAAATGTTGCTGGTGGCCTCCACAGAGATTGAGAGTAATGTATCATTTTCACAACTTTTCCTTCATCAAAAAGGTCAATATATTGCCATTTCAAGGACACTTCTTCCCAAAACCACCACAAAGTGCGTGTAGTTTTGTATTCAAGGAAGAAGCGAGCCCTTTGATCGCAATATCGCTTCCATTCTCAGACCAAATTGACACAGGAGTTCCTGCACAAGGACTTACACCGGTCTCGTCTTTACAGTAAGTGGTGGAGGCACAGTGGGAGACTTTCCCCGTTATCACTGCCGACGATGAGGGGAGGCAAGAGCGCGAGCCAGACAAAGTTTGAGTGAAGCAGGGATTGAAACGGGGGGGGTTCAGGGAAAGGTGAAGTAAAGGAAATGAATACGGTCTGTGGGGAAGTTCGCCACGTGACCATGCGATAAAAACCACAGGACCAAATTATACTGTACCGCACAGAGAGCGGACTCCCCCTCTCTTCCTCCCTCAATCGCTCATCCTCTTTCATTTTTTTCTGTGGTCAGTTTCTTATACAACCACTTATCCCCGAAGGACACCTCACCTCGCACACACTTCATCACATGAGAGTTCAAGTAATACAGCTGGAAGAAAGGTACACTTGTAAGGACTGACTGAAGTACGCACACGCACAGATATAGTTTACTTTATGTCCTAAGGCCCGAGACCTTGGAAATGCCTATTTTTAGGCTCATGGAGGAGGACATGTCCAAGAAACACACACATACAGGCACCGATAAGAACACAGGTAGTTGGTGTATACCCTTTTCAATCTTTATTGGGCGAGAGGTCCCAAACATGGGGTTCAGGCCCGCACAAGAGGTCGCAAATGAATCGTAGAGGTCGTGACTTGATGAACAAGCGTGGAAAGAAGAACGTCTCTGCAACACAAATTGATGCTTATTTCTTCCTTCTCTCCTCGCATCTATACTTTGTGAAACACTGCAGCCCTCAGGAGAACGCAGACCTCCGCCAAGGCCACTGGTGCATTCAGGTGCTCCTCGGATTGGTCCCGTTCATCGAGTGAGGAAGTCTTTCTTCCGACTCCGGTGTGCTCATGAGCTTTAAGTCGTAATGCGGAAACGACATAGACGCTACAAAGAAGATGTGTTGTAGTCATTGTAGTTTGTGAATTGAGGAGGCATTCGCGTGGAAGGCATTCTTCCGATTATTCCGACGTCACACAAATGCCCCGTCTTGTAATGTTAATGAATGTGAAACATATTGTGTGTATCGGCCCCCGTTATTCGGATACGCTCCAAAATTGTATGGGTTCTTTCTTGGCCCATGCTACACCCGTCCACCAAGTTTCATAAAAATCAGGCCAGTAGTTTTCCCTTAATCCTGCAGACAGACAAAACAAGCCCAAAACATAACCTCCTCCTTGGCGGCGGTAATAACTATTAAAATGAAAAAACCTAAGAAAGGCAAATGAGACTCTTAAGAGCCCACAGATTTAATTATGCAAACTGTGACAAGTGGTTACAAGTAGGTATTGCTTGGCTATAAAAGCTAACAAGCCAAAAAAGGTACAGGCAACAGACACAATACACAAACACAGCCTATAACATTTACACTCGCGTCATTAATGTAAAGCTGAGCAGATGTAGTACTTCCTGCCCACACACACACACACACATAAACACTGTTAAAAACACTAAGTGAAAGGCAATCACACCCTCACATTACAATTATGATGTGTAGCGTTCTGGCGTGTACAAACATGCACATGAACTGCCTTCACAATAAAACCATACCACTCAGTGGATATTTACACAATGACATCAAAACCCCCCAAAAAATAAACTTGTCTGAACATATTGTGCTCCAACTCCCTCTGCAACTATTTATCACGGATGTGATGTATGACTCAGCAAACTCCCCCCCCTTTTTTCCTCTACACACACACCTTGTCACACCATTGCAGCAGTAGTTATCAGTATTTAAACACTGATTTCTTTTTTTTTTTTGGATGAATAGGCTAAAAAAAGAAAAGTTGCCATATTGACCTCAGTCATAAAAACTCATTTGCAGTGAAGGTAATTCGGTACTTTTACATCGGTTATCTTGGTGGCCACAAAGTTACACTGCAATTACTGTAATGACAACATCATGTAAACGCTCAACACAACAAGGATATGCTTTTAAGCCGTCATTACCATGTGAATTGAAATGCTGTACGTACACTTCAAGTTTCAGGGTCAGAAGAAAAGCAGGGCGGGAAAAAAAAAAGAGCAGTTTGAATCCAGTAGAGTTTGTACCCTCTTTTGATAATAGATTTATCGCTTAATTAACAAAGTCATTTGAAGTAAATTTGAATGCAAAAATGTCAGAAAACGCTCTTTCAGCCTCTCGCATGTGGAGATTCCCTGTTTTTATATCATCAACCTTGGCGTTTGAGAAACCGGGATTGGACATTTCTTACATTTTATAGACCAAACGATTAATCGATAATGAAAGTAATCGTTAGTGGCAGCCCTAGCCTCCAGTATCAACTCACATCCAGACTCACTGTATGATTAGGATCACGTTTGCACCTGACATGCAAAATGCATTTCCATGCTGATCTTTTAAAATCAGATTTCTCCCTCCCTTCGCCAAACCGCTGCACGCATCACTTCTCCGTACATCCTTTAAAGCTGACAGTTAACACCTTGTTGAGCACGTGCTCTATTATTTTTAAATGTGTAATTTATGAGTGCAATTGCATATTGAAGTATTGGAAATGTGCAGATTGGGAATGAATTGCATTTGTTGGTAATGCAGACGCGTGTCTCTGACCGTCTGTCTCTGGTTCATTAACACCTGGGTTTCATGTGGTTCTGCTCCACCTGATTCCAATCTGATTTCTGTCCCTCAGTCGCCCCAACCCCCTTTCCCTGCATCCATTGCTTATCTCCTTCTCTGTATCTATCCAAATGTTCTTTATTGGCATGGCAGGGCCGGTGGTTGACGACAGCCACTGTCACAGTGGAACAATGCATTGTGATGGTGATATTCATATGATAATGCCATCAGACACAACACTACCTCAGATACGTTTAGATACTCTTTTTTTTCTTCCTTTCCCCCTTTCTGTATCTCCCTGTCTGTCTGGATGTATATTTGTGTGTTGACTTTTCAAATGATTTTTAAATCTGTTGTTCTCTCATCATGTTATGCCCCAGCCTGCCACTCCACCACTCTGATTTCTCTCCCATTCTCGCTTCCAGCATGACTGTCTCTTTACCCTATTTTTCTTCCCCCTTTTCCCCTCAACACCATGCTGGCAATCGCATTAAATCATTTTCATTCACATGGCTACTGACAATGTTTTTTTCTTTTAATGCTGCCCAGTTTGTAACTGCACTGTATGTTTCTCTCCGTCTCTCTCTTTCTTTCTCTCTGTCTGCCTCCTTTCTCATTTTTGCTCTTCGCCATGTTGGCAGGGCCCAATCTACCAGCTGATATCAGCATTCCCTGGCACTCTGCCAACTGGCAACACTGCAGGAGAGAAAGAAAGAGAGGGAGAGAATGAAAGAAAATTAGTGAATAATAGACGGAGGGAGGGAGAGAATGAGAGGGGGATGGGAAGAGTGTGAATCGGGGAAAGAAAGACAGAGGGGAAAGGAAGACGGGGAAAGAGAGAACAATAATGGTGGATTAAGAAAGGACTGTGTGTGTGTGTGTGTGTGTGTTTATGTGATTGATATGGTGTGATATCCCTGTGAGTCATAGCTGAGCTAAAATGTCAACTGGCTACATGAAAATCTCTTTGTCATCCAGGCTCAGACATATACACACACACATATATACAAATCCAACTGATCATATAAACACATATGTGACCAAACCGCCACGTGAACGCAAATATGGGCGACACACCTGCGAACACAGATGTTCCATTGTTTTGCCACAATGATTGATGACCTTTTGTTTTGTTGTGGGCGCCTCTGCTGCTTCTCAACTCCACCAAATGATGGACGAAAACAGCCGATGTGCATAAATCCAGTCTAACTGATGCAAACTGCTGTGCACTCAAAATATTTGGGCGTGTGAGCATGCTTGCCAAAATGCTTGTGTGTTCAATATGCTGTATATCACACTTTACATTTCAGCTGACTCTGTAATCTGGGGTGACGGTTGCAGTACAGTCAACACAACAGTAGAATAAGCTTGCATTTGTGCATTACTTAAACAAGTAATCATGACTAAGCAGTGTATGGGTCAACGCACCACACCCAGGCAGTAGATTTAACAAATATTGTTGTGCATACGCAAGTGTGTGTGAGTGTGTATACAGTCCTGATTTAGGCAAAAAGCTGCTACTGTTTGAGTGCACAGGAAGGGTGTGTGGGGAAGTCAAAACATTGCGCGCCCATCCTGTTTGGGACAGTCCATGTCCTGTGGTGGTGCCCTTAACTCCTAAACGCACACTGACACACACACACAGATACACGCTGATGCGCATTCACACTCTGACTAATCATCCCATATGTGCTAACAGTATGCTGGAGTGCATTGTCAACACATGCAGGAGGCAGAACAGGTGCACACCTGTTACACATTTAAGCACATGCATACACCTACACAGACTGAGGAGTAAATGAAGATCAACTAAAGATTTGATTTGTACTTAACATTTACATGCATTAAAACACATGCAAAATGGTGCTGTGATGAATGCGTTTGATTCTCTGCTATTCCCATTTATGGTGGAATACATTCAAAGAGTCTTAAGGTCTCCAATAGTTTTTTATGTTGTTGGATAAAAATCTGCTACCTGCAGTTCATCGCTCAATATTTAAAAAAGTATTGAAGGCTACATCGACACTGATATTAATAATTTCATAAAATAGTCTTTAGTCTTTAGATAATAGCTTCAATAATGTACTAAAATGTGTTTCTTTTAGCAATTTATCTTCAAGTTTTTGATTGATTTTTGATTTCAAATAACTCATTTATATCATGCAGTCATCAGGGTTTTTTTTTTTCCTTGCTTTTGTTCCCAGAATATTAAAGGAGGAGGCTGCCACAGAAGTGTGTCCCACGTCAGCCTAGACACTAAAGAATGGCATAACATCACACACACTTCTGGTAATTCTCTACTGTTCTCATACACTCACATTCACACATACAGACATGTGAACCTGTTAGGCAAACTAATACCATTTGATTATGTCTATTTTTTGGCCGTTTTCCAAAACTGGTCAAGGTCATGTTACAGTTAAAGATAATTATGCACAACATGCAAATTTAACCTTTCCTCTCGGTTTTAAAGTTGTAACGCCTCTTAAGTCATCAGTTCCACTCACTATCTGTCTCTCTCCTTCTCTCTGTGTTTTGTACTGATAGAGGATGGATTCTCCGCCAGAGTGTGTGTTGTCTCTTTCATGTGAGCAGCCCCAGTCTCCCCCAACATTGCCATCCCTAGACCACAGCCCCCAGGCCTCTTCTCCTCACACTCAGCTCTCTCTACCCGACAGCCCTGTTGTCCTTCCCATTCACAGCTCCGAACCTTCCCCTCAGAGCCCGGACACCACGCCTTATTTCCCCCTCTCTCCATTTCCCCTCCTTGAAGACAATAACAACAATCACCACGGTGTTGATGAAGAAGATGACGAGGAAGGGCTGGATGGAGTTCCTCCATCCCCAACCCCGGCAGGGGCTCTGTTCCCAGGAGGAGGAGATAAGGAAGCCGGATGCAGCCCTGGTTTGGACTCATCTTCACCAGCCACACCATCAGCGCCACTCCTTGGGTTTGGAGCCCTGGAGCTGGCCCTCTCATCTGGGCAGAGTGGAAACTGCAACGATGAGTTAGACCTCCAGCTGTTCCAGAAAGATACTGTTACCAGGGCGATACCTGGAGTAGGTGGGGCTTTACCAGGGCCTGCGCTCAGGTTTCCCTGTCATGTATGTGGAAAGAGATTCCGATTCCAAAGCATTTTATCTCTTCATGCCCGAGCTCACAGTCTGGACCGAGACCGCCGAGCTTCAGCCCTTTACCGGACTGGACTCCCCTCAGCCCCCCTAAAGCAGCACCTCAAAATCCAACAAAACCACAAAGACTTAATCCAGAATCACCGAAGTCACCCAAACCAGCGTATACTGCCAGGGACTCTCATCCAGCATCTCACAGAAGAAGAGGATGTTGATGGTGAGGTCAAAGGTCTTGATGACGGCCTACAGACAGACCAGAACCCAAACTTTTTACTGGATGACAGCACACCATTGACCCCTCCACTTACAGAGGACCCTGTTTCTGTGACCCCACCCTATTCTTCTACCATCGGGGAGGGTGCGTCTACTCCTATAGCGCCTACGTTTCGCTGCCATGCTTGCAAAGGAAAATTCCGCACAGCTTCGGAGTTGGCGCGCCATGTCCGCATTCTTCACAACCCGTATAAATGCACTCTTTGTCCTTTCTCTGCCAGCCAAGAAGAGAGCCTGGCATCTCACTTGCAGGAGTACCATCCTTCCCCTGAGGTACCTGCTCTGCCACCGGCCTTCAACTCCAGGCCGGTCATTGCAACCCCTGATACTCCTGTGCCCACGCCAACCCATACCCCAGCCCCAACCCCAATAACCCCACAGGTGACAGCAGCAGCTACAGCAGCAGCTACAGCAGCAGCTACAGCGGCAGCATCCCCCACACTGCCAGCATTTCGCTGTGAAGTTTGTGGACAACGGTTTACCCAGTCTTGGTTCCTGAAGGGACACATGCGAAAGCACAAGGACTCCTTGGACCATAAGTGCCAGGTATGCGGCCGTGGCTTCAAAGAGCCTTGGTTCCTCAAAAACCACATGAAAGTACATCTCAACAAGCTTGGTCTGAAAGCCGGGCTAGGAACCCTTGGGGGACCAGGAGGTGCAGAGCAGCAAGCCAAAGGCTCTGCTAGTAATCAGTCACTCAACGCCCTCTATTCAAGCCTTCTTCTTGCCCAGCAAAGAGGTGGTAGAGGTGGACATGGAAGATCAGAGAGAGAAACGGGAGGCAGAATGGGGATGGGCTCAAGCAAGTCAGCCATCCTGGGCTACCTTGGGTTGCCTAGTGATGGCAGTGGGGCCAGCTGCATGGAGAGACTTCAAGCAGTGGCTCAGGTGGCAGAGATGGGAAATGGTGGTGGTGGCGGCATTGGTGGCTCAGGAGTAGGGGACCCAGGAAGAGCAACTCGAGGAGGGGGCACTGGTGAAACTACAGCATCAATTTCAGAAGGAGGGGATCAGGCAACTTGGTGGCAGCTGGTGGCTCGCAGCCTTGCAGTAGCTCAGCAGCAGCAGCAGCAGCAGCAGCAACAGCAGCAGCAGCAGCAGCAGCAGAGGCCCCACCAGAGAGGCCAGCAGCAGGGCCAGCGAGGCCCAGGTCGTAGCTCGGTGATCACAGAGGCCGACCAAGTTAGAGCCTACCTTGGAGGCCTGGATCCAAGAGAAGAGTCTGGCGGAGCAGGAGGGCCATGGGAATGTCCAGACTGTGGAAAGCTATTCCGCAGCCTGCAGCAAGTGGTGGTTCATGCTCGTGTTCACACTCAGAGGCCTCAGAAAGGAGGTGGTGGCGAAGAGGAGGGAAGTGGTAGTCGTAGAGGAGCGGGGCTAGGAAGAGGAGGCAGCAGTGAAGTGAGACAGGAATCTCAGCTACACAGTGGTGGATCCCAACAAACAGGAGGAGTGAGACAGGAATCAAAACTGCACAGTGGTGGATCACATCAAGCAGAAGCAGCTACGGGGTTTCACTCTGTCATCTCAAGCTTCAAAGGTACAATCGCATGCGATTTTCTCTATTTCGTCTTTTGGGTTATGTTTGTTTGTTTACATGTAATGGTGTTATTATCACAAGAGTATATTATGTTTTTACTGTTTTTCTGTTGGAAATAGAAGCTCTCGTGGGGCCCTTCACACAAGCTTTTATCTTTACATTTTTCTCCACTTACAGGAGAAAATGGCTTGACAGCAGTCTCCTCCATACCTTCAGTTCCCACCAGGGAGCGAGTGCGTGGTAGAGGGATAAAAGACTGCCCCTACTGTGGTAAAGCCTTCCGCTCTTCACACCATCTCAAAGTGCACCTGAGAGTTCACACAGGTGAGAAACTGCTGTGAGTTTAACAAACCACATTTATTTATTTTAACCTTTATAAATCCCTGGAAAGGTTTCACTGAGCATCCTCGATTTAGCTGCGCTACCTTTTAATTTTTTACACATTCACCCCAGAGAGCTGGCCAGCGCTAATCATAGCCATCTACTGCAGGCAACCGAGCAGCCCAACTGGTGCAACTCCTGGTTAACTGCCGTGCTCAAGGGTATATTAAAAGTAGTTTTTGAGGAAAAATCAAGCCACTCCAGGGATTAAATTAGGCTAAATCACAGTAAAAAGCTCACTTCTATCACTTGCCAGTAAGATCACCACCCAGAAAGGTACAGAGAACTTTTTTTTTTTTGTTAAGATAGCAATCTTTTTTCTATAAATTGAATTGCCCAACTCTAAATTGTGCCATATTAATATGGTTTGGCATAAACTTTTAGATAAAATATAATGCTTCTTACGTAAACCCTTATGACAAAAATATTTGCTCACAAATGTTTTTTTGAAAACATTTTTTGCCTTTAATCTTTCTGAGATTTTATTTGATGCAAGTTAATCTGTAATTTATCTCCCTAAATTTACCACAAATAATTTCTAAATAATTCTGACAGTAGAACAGACACACAGGGCACTCCAACAGACTCGAACAGGCTTTTCGAAGACATAAAAAAGAAAGTAAAAAACTCATACTGAATATCTGGTGATAAGTGAGTAGGACTTTAATGAAAATTGGGAACTCTCACAGCACTCACTCACACTCTTAATTAATGATCCATATTCATAAGACTTTATCAGCATGAGTCATTGCCATTTTTTATTATTTGCCTTCTTCGCTTGATGTATTTGATCAAAATTAAGACGCCTCTTCCATTTTTTGAGACGCCACCAATCTCCGGCAACTGGTAACTGGAGCACATCCAAGTCTTTCCAGCAAAGACGGAGCCCAAAATGCATTCAGTGAAATCCATTTAATACTGCCATTATGAATAATCGTCTATAGTTGACAGGATCTATCACATCACGGCTGTATTATTCATGATAGCATACAGCTCTTTTTCTCATGCACTATTGCATCTCTGTGCCATCAAGTGATTACCACATGGTCAGTAATTTAAGTGAAGGCATCAAATTATAATAATACTCTCTGGATATTACTCTCCTCTTGAAGTTGGTGCCCCTCGAGACTTCTATCTCTTTTTTGTTTTGCTTCCTTCAGCAACAAAATCAAATTGTTCGTACTTTTGCATGTACATCGGCATTCATCAATAGAGCTATGTTCTTTGTGTGTTCTTTTCTTTCTTGTGAATGAGATCATTAACACTTTTTATATGTAATGCATTTCCTGCTGTTGATATGCCTCCAGCATGATGCCCCCTCCTCTGTATCTCTCCCAACAGTGCCATTTTTAAATCAGTGATGAAATACTGCCATCTGCCTTTAAAAGGTGTAACTACATCTCCCGCTCACCACTGTTTAAAGGACCATGCCAGTTATTTTGCAAGTTACTGCTCACCACTTTTTAATGAATGACCTAGTGTTTCAGATTTGTTATAATTCTAATTATTATTATTATTATTATTATTATTATTATTATTAATATTTTTTACAAAGGATGGTTTGCAAAAGGGTTAGCACTAAAATAAAGTTTATGTGATTCATTGCAAATGAGCCAAAACATGCAAAATCAGTGGTCTCTTTAAGCTTCACCTAGGTTAGGTGCTACTTGTGTTGAAACTCCAATACCATTTCCCGAATCTTGTTTTGTTCATCTTATTTTCTTTAGGTGAGAGACCCTACAAATGTCCCCACTGTGATTATGCGGGTACCCAGTCAGGCTCACTGAAGTACCACCTCCAGCGGCACCACAGGGAGCAACGCAACGCCTTGTCAGCCTCCTCCAATTCCTCCTCCAGTGGTCTCACCTCCACTATCAACACTCTGACCTCTGGAACCTCTGGGCTGGGGAAGCAGCGCCGTTCCCAGCTCAACCACTGCCCCGTTAACCGAGGCCCAACCGACACCCCCACCTCTTTGCCCAGCCAGCAGTCCTGGCTCCTGGGACTTCCAGACCAGCGGGAACACCGGAAGGCCTTGGCGGCTCTAAGGGATGTCGATTTGGAGACCCAGTACAGGTATCTGTCCGGAGTAATGGGGGCCCTTTACCAAGGTGGAATGGAAGGAGGCTGGATCAGGGAGTCTCCCCCACCCAAGGCCCCGAAAGTGTCCCGTCGTAAGCCACTTACTACTAGCCGAATGGTTCAGCCGTCGAGTGACAAGGAAGGGCCTGCGCCTTCAACTCAAGAGGGTGGGTTTGAACCACTGGATCTGTCTCGTCGACCCTCACCCGGCCTTGGAGGCTTGGAGGAGGATGGAGGTATGAGTGTGGGGGAGGTAGTAGGTGTTGGTGGTGTGGATGGCAAAGGGGATAGTTCAACAGGGGTCAAACTGAGCCAGTGTTTGTTCTGCCCTTTCCGTACAGCCTCAGCAGAGCTGATGGCCATGCACCTCCAGGTCAACCACACTAGTAAGTCCAGGCGCAAAAGAGCCCCTTCTACCATCTTGGATGGTGATGGAGCCCTAAAGGCCACCAAGCCCAGGATGGATCAGTCTGAACTTGACTCTCTAACAATATGGAGGCATGTGACTGAGGCAGACTCCCAGGCACCCGTGGGGGAATGGTCCTCAACACAGGCCAAGACCCTGAACGGGCTCTCTGAGGATACGGAAGACCATCTGGATGACATCCTTAACCACCCAGACGTAGCCTCAGTATCCAAGAATGTAAGAGGCAGTCTGGCACTCAAGGGAAAGATGGAGGCAGATGAGGAGGAGCAAGAGGAGGATTTGGATGAGAATTTGGAGAACAGCAGTCTCGGAGGATTCAGAGGACCAGGATCTGAGGATGTCCCTCGCTCTTTCACCAGCCCTGAGCTCCAACAACATGCTGGGAGAGGAGGAAAGAGTCTTAACTGATTAAAATGCTTTGGGATGACACCATTTAAATTGGAGAGTTGGGTTCAATGTTTTTCATTTGACACAGAATTGAATAAGGGGAGGTAGCTTTGCAGAGCTAACAGAGGATTCTTGACTCCTGAGGTTTTGAAAAGGACAGAGAAAAACATCACAGCTGTTATTTTCCCTCCGACATTATTCATCTACTTCAGTTCTGACAGTGTGGTCATCCACAAAATAAACTTCCTGTCCAAAAGAGCATAGATGCATCTTTTCAGGATTTTGTAGGCCACTTTTTCAATTATTTTTTTTTCAAGCTTCATTCCAAGATCTTTGATTTTTAAGGTGAACTCCTATTTGATAAATGAAAAAAAAACATGCATAAGATCTAGAGCATCATTCCACACGCATTTATTTCACATTAATAATGGACTGTTTATACCAGACTACTATACTGACCAAGCTGAAGCCAGCTGTGAAGAATTGCTGTCCTGACTGACCATCGAACAGTTTGAAATATCAAACTTCAAGATCTTCCTCAACCCACACAGATGTGGAGGAAAGTTGAGTTGAGAAACGTTTCAAGCTTTGAACCTCAGCTAAGCTATTTGGTATTCATTTAAGGCATGAGGTAACTGTTGCAGGCCGTGTGCTTTCCCTCAACTATATATCACTGCCTTGTTTGTCTGAAAAGTGTTTCTACATGATTGTCCTAAAGAAAAACAGAAAGAAACGTTTGTAACATTTTTTTCTTTTTGAGTTAGTGCCTGTTCATGTGCGTTATCGAGAGAGTCTCTGGTATTCCTGCACATCGAGGCTCCGATAGGTCATTCATTTTATCTGAATATACAGTTTAAAACAATTTAAGTACAGTATATTTGTTACAAGTGGTTCTAGGGTGTTGTGAATAGTTAAGTTGTAAAAGAAATGCTACATCGTAGCGTGATGTTCTTGACACAGACAGCAGGTGTTTGTGGCTCAGCTTGAAAAGAAAACAAAAAAATAGTAGGTGATATACATAATAGGTCAAAGGCTGAGCGATAAAAAGGGGTCACAGTTCAAAACTCAGTGTTTACAATGGCGACGAATGCGGGTTGGCTTGCCAAGGCAATGTAGATGCGTGGAAAAGAACAAAACTCAGAGCGGGAGTCTACTTGAGTGCTCTAGGGACGTCGCCCGAGCCCCCGAACACAATCAACTGACACACCCTAAAGCAACAGAGACTTTACAACTTCGTCAAAAAAGGAACAATCTCTCCATAGGAGAGAAGATACAAGGTAGAGAACGAAAAAGAAAGCAGTACTCCTGCTGCAAAACAGGACTAATTCTGAGAAACAAACTGTACTCTCGGGGTATAGTGTCTTTTAGACGAGTAGATTCCCTCTCTTCTTTTTTTATAAAGAAAAGAAAAGACAATGGTAGGATTAATTATTAAAACACTAACAAATGCATAGACATCCCAGTAGAATATGTGTAGCTTTTGTAAAGACAAGGAAAAAAAAGCAGACTTTTGTTTATTTTCATTTCAAGATGCTTACAGAAAAAAGTTATCAATATAGGTAATATTGATTATAATGTTTGTGAGCTAAGACTAGTTGGAATGTCTATACAGAGCACTGTGCAAGGTTTGAGTTCCCAAAGTAGTTGTTTTTATTTTGACCTTATCGATAGACCAAATGTTTTTTCAATGGAAGTTGTCACTTTCTGTTGTCGTTTTAAATGTGTGAAGCTGTGGTTTCGATAGATTTACCCCATCGATTAGCCAAACCAGTTGATCAGTGTGCTAAATATCCAACCAATGAACTGGTTGTTAAACAAAGTTCACATTCAAAACACAGTCATTTTTGTGTAAACATCAACCCATCTACTGCTATAAATGAAAACAATCAATCTCTTATCATGACTGTTCTGAAGGTATATTTAGGAAAAAAGATGAACGTGAGACAGTAATATCCCCTCACACTGGTTACTATTTATCTACTTAGACTACTTGTTGATGGGGTATTCTATGGTTGCAACCACACCTTAATGTGCATCAATGTGTTTAAGTTCCTTTTTAGAGCACCTTATGAGTTTTGTAGTGAAAGTCCCTTAGTGGTGTCTCCTTAACAACTACTGTCAATGCCATCGTGCCTTCTGTTTCAAGCACTTCCTGGTGTATTTTGTAAAACTCACCAAAAGCACTTAGCCTATATCTACACACTCTTTCTTCCTCTCCGTCTCTGTCCTTCCACCTCCCCTCCTTTCTCTCCCTCTTCATCACCTCCGCTCATTTCCTTAATCTTTTTCTCGTGTCTTTACCTCTTGACCCCTGTCTCCTGGGGGATGCTGTTTTCATACATGATTTCTCTGTACTGTTCAGGCCCGTTCGGCCTTAAACAAGGTCACTAGGCCTTATTACAATCTAGCATGGCTAGACTCTTGAAAGAATGGACTACCTAACCTTTAGACAAGTGAAAAGCATTATAGATGTAGGGTTAGACTATACGTTTGGTCTTAATACTAACCCTTTGTAAACCAAAGCCCAAGTCTAATGAATATTATATTTAATCTCATAAAAAGGTGCCAAAACATGTCCGATGGGACACTAAAGCATGTATCAACTTGAAAAAACAAAAATAATTCACTTCTCTCTCTCTTTCTTTAACCCATCCTTCTCCCTTTTCTCTCTGTCGTGCTTGCTCTTCCTCCATGTCGCTCTCCTCGTCCGTAAACTGTCTATCTCTAGCACCACTTGAAGGTGACGTGTACTATCTGGTATTGAGGCCTTTATTAGATTTTTATTTCAGTTTGTGTGGTGTTTGTTCAATGCCGTTGAGATGGAAAAATGCTCTTCTTATAATGATAATTATTATTGTTTTGGCATTATGGTAAAAAACAAAAACAAAAAAAAAAAACAAGAGAAATGTGTTGTTGAATGTTGTACAGATAGCACTAGAGATGTTGTGTTTTTTTAAAGAGAGCACAAACCTGAGTGATGGTCCCTTCTACTCCTCCCACCGGCAGATGGGAATAAAACAGCCTGCCAATCAATCTAAATGTCTAATGACAAAAATGTTCTCGGTTATGACAGATTTTCGAAAACAAGTAGCGTTTTTTCTCTGGAGATTTGGACGTAAAAAGGAAACCATGGACTCAAACTCCATTTCCAAATGTATTGCACTTGAGCCTTTAATGTGTCCATAAGCAGTCGGAAAGTTTGTCTAACAGTCAGTTGAGCCCGATTTCAGCTCATGTAAGAAGCTTCTCTGAAAACTGGTGAATTACAACCTTTTACATTCCTCCAAAGACTGGTCAATTTAACCACCACCATAAAGCATCGTTGAGTTTGGTTGGAAAAAATTCTCTCCAAAACAAACTGAGCTTTTATATTTGCACTTGTTTTCAACTGAACACAATGCGGCTCCCTTGTGATTATTCAAACACGTGTGAAAGTTGCACCTTATATCCTGATTGTGAATCGGATAATTTCACCGAAAGCTTAAAAAATGAGGCGTCTGATCTCATATGAGCGGATCCCGACATATACTGTATCTACAGGTTGTTCATTGTGAAAGGACAAATCTTTGCGAGGTGAGGGGGCCATGCTGGGTTTGGGCTCTTGTGTAGTTGACTGCCATTGCAGTGAGGGAAAACTGATCTAACATAGTAGTGACTAATATGACTTTGTGGACAGATAAAAAAAATAAAAAAATAAAACACATTAGAAATAAATAAACACAAACAAAATAACCCTGTATCTCTTTTTCATGTCTTTCTACACCCGATGTCATTTCTATTTTTAAGTTTGGTGAACACGCCATACATAAAACCCCCCCAGATGTCTGACGGTATGAATATGTAGTTGTTGCTTGTGAAACGTGTTAATGTCAAGAGAAGTTTATGATGCTTCAATACCGTCTGAATCAAGAGGCTTCAAACTACTTTTAGAGCAGAGAGCTCTCTTGTGGCTCCAAGTAGAACTGCAGGAAAGACCTCCTCTTCATCAGTGTTTCTAGTTATAGAGATAGTTCTAAAAAAAAAAAGAAGAAGTATAATATGGAGGGGTCTGAGCCATCGAGAGAAGTTTGGTAAACGTGTTGTCTGGATGTAATAATAACTTCCTTTACATATCTACAATGCAGTTCAACGTGCTTTACTGTATGGCATTAAACGCAGCACAGAACATGAATCAAATACAGAGAATAAATAATTAATGTTAAGTTAGAAATTTGGGAATTTAAGCTTATTAATTATAATATTTCTGCTTTTTTTTTGCTTAGTTCAGGTCAGTAATCAGAAACATATGTTTGTATAGCAGAGATGTTTTTTATCCTCTCCACTTCTTGTGACCCTTTGTCTCACAGGACGGAGCCACTGACTCAGGATTAAGTTAACTAAACATTTTTACGTCACTATTAGGCCAAATTAATTGCTTAAAAACGTGTATATTATTCATATTGCATCACAGATAGGATTTTTGTTATTGTTGTGTAAAACAAACAATTTTAAATAAGATAATCATGAATGATAAAATAAAGGATAAATAAAAAAAATAGCAACATTGTGTGAGTCTGTTCTTTCTAAACGTTATAATTCCTGCGTTGTTTTTAATTGTTTTTAGTATACCGAGAATGGAAATTCACCACGATCAATTTATTGTGAGTGCTTTGAAAATCGGTCAATCTCAGAAGGAAGCTGAGTGCTCCTGCTGGAGACGTGACAAAACCCTTCCAGCTGGCGATAGGGGAAAAGGTACAGGACATTCATAACTGAAAGGCCGGATTTAAAATATGATGTTGTCATATCTGATGGTTATCAGGTAAAATTGGCACGTTACAAATGACAAATGTCATTTGCAGGTTAAAAATAACTCTAATTACACCAGAAGCACGTACGGAGGTCTCGGGGCCTTTGTGTAAAGTGTCCATGAACCTCAGCTGTTCCTCCTGACTGCAGCAGAAATGTTGTCAACTATAAAGACCTCTGCAGTTTTGTGAGAGTCTACAGGCATCAACTAATGAATCCTTTCCTAATTATCTGTCTCTGGAGAGAGTTTACAGCAGCCTCGAAATCCCCAACCAGGAGTTCTGTCTGTGATGATTTATGACGCAACAGCGCCCTCCAGCGGAGACATTTATGACAGGGTGAAAAATACCAACTCTGGATTATAATAATTAGTGACACTAATAAGATATAAGTACTTTAAGTAAACAGTAGCACTACTAATTGTGTACGTTTGATTGTGTGTAGCCCACGTAAAGATATGCAGTCCAGCTTGCACAAAAGCGGATGTCTTTCAAAATAAAATCATTAAATACCGATTCAATTGAATTATTCCTGTCTGTGCTTTTATGGTTTAATATATATAGGATTTATTTTGAAAGTAGTGAGAAGGAAGTCGCATATTTCTTTGGTTAGCTTTATAAAACTGGGACGTCGAACATTAAATCACTACTATAATGTGAAAACATCAACACATTGTTTAGAAACATCCACCTAAAATAAAGTAGGCCTCCAAACCTTTAGAACTGTGAAACTCTTTGATGCACTAAATAGATTAGATAGTTTCAATAACTATAAAACAGCATATAACACTATTCCATGAAAGGGAGAGTTATTCTTATTATATTATATATTACATTCTTATTATGTACCTATTAACCTACATCCCTGTACTAGGGCAATAGTCTGCTCCCTGATGACTGGTTGAGACTGAGTGGGCGAGACAGACAGAGAGAGAGAGAGAGGAGAGAGAGAGAGAGAGAGAGAGAGGAGAGACGAGAGCAGAGAGAGACACACACACACAGAGCAAGAGACAACACACATAGACACACAGAGCAGAGAGAGAGCGATAGAGATACCTAGAGAGAGAGAGTAATCAGAGCGATAGAGAGAGATACACACACACAGAGACGCAGAGAGAGAGAGAGAGAGAGAGAGAGAGAGAGAGAGAGAGAAGTCAGAAGCAGAGGAGAGATGAGAGAGAGAGAGAGACACGACACAGAGAGAGAGAGAGAGAGAGAATCAGAGCGATAGAGAGATACAAACACACACAGACTCAGGGCGAGAGGAGAGCAGATAGAAACACCACACAGATAGAGAATAGATATAGAGAGAGAGATAGAGAAGAGAGAGAGAGAGAGAGAGAGAAGAGATACACACAGAGCAGAGCACGAGAGAGAGAGAGAGAGAGAGAGAGAGAGAGAGAGAGATACAGACAGACACACACACAGAGCAAGAGAGAGAAAGAGAGAGAGTAAGATAGAGAGCGAGAGAGACACACACACAGAGCGAGAGAGAGAAGAGAGAGAGAGAGAGAGAGAGAGAGAGAGAGAGAGAGAGAGAGAGAGAGAGAGAGAGAGAGAGAGAGAGAGAGAGAGAGAGAGAAGAGAGAGAGACGGTGCCATAAACCGCACTAAAGCTTCCTTCCATCATCTCTACCGGAGGAGAACTGAGCATCACTTCACTTCGCTGCTCGGAGCATCCACAGGCAACCAAACTGTTTTGTATCTCGTTCCCCACTCCAGCCTAACCGACGCACACCGCAGCACTCTCTCCCGGCTCCACTTGGCTTCTGACGCCGGCTAAAAACAGGGAGACAAGAGACGACTGAAGTCCACTTCTGCTGCACAACTCACGTTTCCAAGATGAGCGAGGTGAGTGTAGAAGAGAAAAGAAGACGCATACACACTGTGATCGAGTTTTTAACAGGCTACAAGTGAGTTTTTCCGGCGCGCTGCGGTCTTGTGCAGTGCGCGGTCATTTTCTCTCCATCACATTACTCCCAACATCATGCACCTGTATGGTATTAACCCGTGTCATTTCACTTCAGCAAGCATGCGCACGCAATTGAACCCGGTGTAATTTCTGCGTCTCACCGCCACCACCACCCCCCAAAAAAACCCGCAACCAAGGTGCGGTTAAGAACAAAATGTTTTAGCGCAGAGCTCACTCCACTGTTGGCTTTGGCTTTGGTCCCACGTCTGACAGAAACACTGCAATGAGATGAGCAAGCAGCAGTGACACCAGCTCTCATCAGCCAGTGGGCACTATGAACATCTGGAGCAGTGAGGGTTTCCCCCAAAGTAGGGTCCAGGGGACCTGCAGGAGGGGCTTGATGGGGGGGGGCTCTAAAGGGTCCACAAATTGGAATTTGATGAATTTCTTACATTTACAACTCAATTGATAATTTACTCCTCTTGCGTGAGAGGACGAGGAGCTACGGTGCAGCACATTTTGAGATTCTTAACGGGTTGTTTGTACCCATGGCACATGATAACACCCTGTTCTCCCCCCTGCAGAGTGTACACAAGAACGCTTACTTTACATCAAATCATGCAAAGTACTTTATTTCTTGCAGAAGCGCCGAGTGGATCCTCTCCAAACTATAGCTGCATATGCATCAATTCCGCATTTGCATAATAAAGCAGCTTGTTTTTTTATGATGGATGTAGGGCTCGATGCTGCAGGCGGCAGTGCTAATGGGGGAAGTGTGGTCATGTATGATTAAAGAAGGCTATGGCAGTATTAATGGCCACCTAATTGACCGTTGATAATGCTATGTGGTTGCAGATAAAGTACATTTACTTCTTGTTTGCCTGGACTGAGATGCTTTACCATTCTTAACAATGGGAGAGGAGCTTGATACATTATCCAAAGTGAAAATACGGCTTAAGTCTGGTTTACAGGACCCATGTAGTTCACGTCTGCTGAGGCTCTCGGTCAGTAATTACTACTACTGGGATGTACTTATAATCCAGGTTTAACCTGCAAATTGACCCCGGAAGAAGCTCTCCAATGGAGAAGAAAGGAATATACAGTGGCATCATGGTTGTTTCTTTACATTGGCTGTAGAATGTGTTACATAACCTACTAACTCGTACAGTATCTCGTCAGGGGGGGGACAGCAACGGCCTCTCAATCCATCAATTCCACATAGATAAAAGATATCGTCCCGTGGACTTTCACTTGTCCGTCAAGGAAGTGGAGCATTGCTGCAAACGGGACCTTCTATCCTGTGCACGTGTGCCGCATTTCTGCGCTCCACTCCTCGGGCCCCGTGGCAGATGGGAAGCGTCAGCGTCTTTTGATACGTAGCAGATGATGCCACTGCTGCACATGGGAGATTTGAAATGTAAACACAGAATGATAGATGATGGAACATCTGCTGGTCACAGGTGAAACTAGGAATCACTGTGTTTTGGAGTCCTGCGCTCTGGAAATGTGCCGAACTTTATGTATAATAATTCTCTAAATGTGACCTGAAGCGATCGGCTGATTAACTGATCGACAGGAAATTATCAATTAATCGTGCACGTGATATTTCAAGCAACAAATCCCTTGTTTGCTGCTTTTTCTTTGTCTTATGTGATAATGATTCAAACTATTTCTTCATTTACTTATTTAGTTTTATTTAAATACATTTGATTTATTTATAATTCTTGTGAATATTCATCTGTAAAACACATTGCACTTGCTTTTTTTGATGTTGATTTGAGGTTAAGTAGTACTTTCGTTACGTGGGGAGCATTTTGTAGACCGTATAGTTTAATCCGGAAACAAATCTCAACATTAATTGATCATAAAATAATCTTTAGTTTCTCTCAAGAGGGCCAAACGGGCATTTGGATGGATACAAGTTGAACCCGTGACCTCATACATTAGACTGCAGCCTTGTCTCAATCCCAATGGTTGACGCACTAAGTGAAGTGGTCATACAAACATGTGAATGTACAAATGTGCGTAACAGACACATTTACAGAGACACAAATGTCACACGTGGGTCCGTACAGCGAGCAAACGGGCCGCAATGAACTCACACGTGACGGTTTGTCAAGCCTAAGTGTTTAACAATCCATGATAACATTTAATAACTACAAGAACATCCCTCAGTAGATAATCTTAATGTGCACTTCCTCTTGTTTTAATTTGCGGAAGAAGCTGAGGGTGTGTGTCACAACTCTGCAGCCTATCTGCGAGCCTCATTGAAGTAATGGCTATCGCACTGCACCTTCCCACTGCATTGACTGTCTCCTCCAGCTGAAATCTTGTCACCCACTGCCTCATTTCCTCCTCTTTCTTTTCACCAGCTTCTATTCATCTACCCCCCCCCCCCCCTCTTTCTTTGCTTTTTTTTCTCTCCCTCTAAAGCCTTGACTGTATTCTCCTT
Source organism: Cottoperca gobio (assembly GCF_900634415.1). Lineage (NCBI taxonomy): Eukaryota > Metazoa > Chordata > Actinopteri > Perciformes > Bovichtidae > Cottoperca > Cottoperca gobio. The sequence goes on from NC_041372.1 coordinate 12,500,179, forward strand.
AGCAACAGCGAGAGAGGACTCATGCAGGGTATTAACACTTGCATGCGCACATCCGGGAGCTAACATCTGCACAGCGTGAGGCGCAGAAGAAGTCAGAAAGAGAAGGGGGGGAGGAAGCGGGGAAGAGGGGAAGAGGGGAAGAGGGGGGAGGGCGGGTTGACACTTTTAATTTGTAGTGATGTGAATGGAATTTGCGGGGAATGAAATGAGTTTGGTTATGTAATACATGTTTGGCAGTGGTTCCACTTTTGACAGCTGTTTGGTGGATTTTCCTTTGATCCGCGCTCGCTCTCGAAAGAGGGATTGGTGTTTGGAAGAAAAATAAGAAGTCAATTTAATACTTTTAAAAATAAGGCCAGTAATCCAGGAGGTGCCTTTGTGTACAGCAGAGCGCACACACACACGCGCACACACACACACACAAAGTGAGAGAAAGGTAGCTTTCTCATTATGTTGGTAATTATCACTTAGCAGGCTTACCCCTCACAAAAAGCCACCCTATTGCTAGCAAGCTGGCAGGGGATAATTACCGGGGTCTGATGTGGCTCCGAGGCCAATCTGACGCTGGTGAAGTAAAACAGAGAGAGCGCCAATCCTTGTTTCTCTTTGTCAATCTGTCTCTCTCCATCTGTCAGTCCCTTCTACTCTCTCCCACTTTGTCCCTCCTCTGCATCTTCCTTCCCTGCGCCCTCCCCTCCAACCGAGATTGTACAGCATCTGGCATGTCTGGAAATCACTGGCTTTCCCCTATTCCTTCATGGAGGTATAATCCTTTTATTTCTGTCTATAAATACATTTCTGCTGAGCTTTTAGAGGCTTTCTACTGCCTCTTTCTCCTTCTCCCCCCCCCCCCCCCCCCCCTCCCTCTGACAGCAAGTGCAGCACTAAGCCCTGTGTGTGTATGGCTTAAGAAATGTACTGTATGTGTGTGTTTTCTTTAAAGAAGACACCGTTGAGGGTTGAGCAGAGACGAGCACAAGGTGAGAAAAGGGACCAGGAGAGGAGATGCTTTTCTATTAAAGGAAATATGTGCCGTCAGTCCCTCGGTTGTTGCACCTGCGTTTTTCCCTCCCACCTAGTTCTTACACTCTAGTCCCCTCTCCTTTGGTTTTCCACCCAATCCCCTGCTTCAGTTTCCCAAGTGGGGTGAAGCTGTGAGTGTGTATCTGATATCAGACACTGAAATGTGAATAGATGAATGTTTGACGACTGGGATGCGTGCTTTGAATTTCAATTGCAAATTACTTTGAAGTTGTCAAAGCCACCACTGAATGTTCTCTCCTTACTGGAAGCACTTATTCCTCTGAACAAGCACATGGATGTTTAGTGTCTCTTAAAATAAGTAGAAACAATAATCCACTCTGTCCACTAGGATCTTGGATCTACACGTCTTTTTCGATTCATTTATTAATGCTGCGTCTACTAAATATTGTGAAAAATGCAAAGCGCAAGGACATGTATTCAAATTGTCCTGTCCAGTCTGAACACTAAAAGATATTTATATTTACAGTCACACAAAACAGACAAAAGATGCAAATGATCGCCATTTTTAGCAACGCTATCGGTGTTGGTAGCCCCCCCCCAAACTGAAATATCTCAACAGCTATTCAATTGTGTACAATTCATGATCCCCAGAGGACCTTTGTGACTTTCATCTAACACCATCAGCAGGTCAAAGATGAAACTTATCCATTGAAATATTTCAGCATCTACTAGATGGATTAGGACGAGAGGATTCATCCTCATGACCTTTGTGACGCCCTGACTTTTCCTCTAACGCCGCCAGAACCCACAAGGAACAAAGACTTTTCAGTTTCAACATTTGTTCACATACACATTTAAACTGCAATGTTTAAAAATCCATTAAATAATTAAAGATATTATATACTGTAGGCTCTACAGATACTGGTGCACTCTCCACGGCCTTTAATTATTCCCTGCTCTATAGCTCGTCCCTTCACAAACAGCACCAGCCATTATCCTCTTCTACCCCCAGGAACCAGAACTATTTCTGCATCACTCCATCACCACGCAGACACACACCCACTGACTTATATAAAGCCATCAACTGGCATTGTGCTATTTTTAGTGGGCAGGTACAGTGTGCTTCAGCATGAGGATATAGTTGCGGCTCCAGCTGAGGGAAGCTGCAGAGTTTACCAGATGGAGGAATGGTCTCCGCTTTTAAAACTAAAAGGAAACGCATTGATGCGTAAACATCGACGGTTAAATGCACCTAAACTAAGGCTTCTCTTATTTTTGCATTTGTTTTTGTTAACCCGGCGAAAATGCAGGCTGTTCTCATACACTGTTCGTACTTACCTACAAACAGTAATGCACTATAGATCGTGTATAATCCACGTAATCGTGAGCGCGACAGGTGACGTAGCATGAAGAGCGACAAAGTCCGCGAAGGGAGGAAGTCGGGATGGACGGGTTTTGTACGAAAGCACAGGACTTTTCCCTCGGACACTGCTGTTCGTGTCCCATGTGAAACCAGAAGTCATCGTTGACTTATTTGTTATGTAATGTTCTTAAGTAACGCCACTTCTGCACGTATTTTAACCCAAAACACGATCTTTTCCTAAATCTAACCAAGTAGTTTAGTTGCTTTAACCGCCTCGTGTTGCTGGACATGCGTAGATAAACAAAATAACAAATATCATAAGATAGCGTTGTATGTGGATACGTCGCATATTGTTGATCATCACATACTTGGATGCAAATGTTGACTTTGTGGGACAAGGACAGATTATACATACCGAATGAAAGTGGACCTACATCGTAGGTTAAGCTCTTAAAATGGAGATTGTATAGCTTTGGAGCCAAAAGCACATTGATTATTACAATACATGATAAGAACATAATCTAGTCATCGTCATGGCTTTGTTCTGTTTGTCAGACTGGATTTTGTAGAGAGCTCATTCTAATCAGAGTAGAGCCTAAAGTTCATTCGAACCTAGAGCCCGTCAGAGTCAGTGATTGAGCTGTAAAAGAGGCCGTTTGAATGAACAAACCCCCGGCTGCATGGAGCATCCAGAGAGCTTAACAGCTTGGTCCACTTAATGTACAGTAAGAGCAGCTATGAGCAGATGTTCAGCTTGTACGAAAGCACACACTCAGCACCAACGCACATCTGGCTAACCGGCCAAACACAGGCCGTTAGCCGAGTGTCCTCAGAGGAGGCGGAGGAGGACAGCGAGGGGGTAATACAGCGTAGATGAGATGGAAACAACAACTGGGTGGGTGTGAAATTGAAGGGTAGAGAGCAGAAGGGGACAGATGAGGAGATGAAAAGCACACGAGTCCGCCCAGGCTAAAAAACGTACTCGTGGAAACTATAAGGTGGATAATAAAAAAAAAAGCCCCCGGAATAGCATGCGTTATGTAAGAGAAGAGGAAGAAAGAAGCAGGGATATAAAAGATGGATAGCTTTAGACAAAGAAATCCCCAGCTGAAACCTACTTCCCTTGTTCTTGACACAAACCAGTCCCCTTCCACGAACAACGCATCTTCCCACTGGACCAAACGGTAATGAATCCAGCACGTCAACATCTTATTTTTGACAAGTTATAATTGCATCCCCCCCTGGGCTAGTGCATTTATCTTTACGGCGAGTTTTCCCAAGACAGCATGTTAAATTTCATCATTATGTAAAGACGGAAATATTGTTTTCTCATTCATGGGACTGAACGTAATCTCTTTATTGTCCCATTGATGTTGCATAAGAGTCTATTTGGAGTCGATCGTATGTTCTTCATGGAGGCATTCCTCTTGGCAAATAAAAACGTTATGATTGACTAAAGTAATGTTGGACCGATTAGTCGTCTGACTGGTGGAATTTGGTTTCTCCAAACCTTTGGTGGAAGGAAAGGTCAACTAAAATGAATTATTTTGCATATTTCTCCACTTTTCTAAAGAGGATAAAAAACGTTGTTGGACATATTAGCATTTAAGCTTCGGGCCTCAGGGTGGACCTTTCCCTTGGCTGATAACTGAGGGCCGACACTGCGTTGGGACGCGCTGTCAACTTCCGTATTTGACTGGAGCGTGTAATTACAAAGCAAAGTGCTGGGCTGTCACCCGTTGGCGACTGAAGCCATGGTTCTGTTAAGTGGAAGCCAGTTAGCCTCCTGACTTGACATTGCTTTCTCTTCATATGTTTATTTTTAACATCTGCTGAGTGCCATCCACACTTAGTTCTGGTTTCGTACGTTATACAAAGAAGGGGATTTCAGCTAGCCCCATTTGTGATGTCAGCACTCCCGTAATGTCCTCACATGGTGTTCTGTACTCAAACGTCAGTAGGGCAGCACTAATACAATATCGGCAATACCATACATAAGTTATCTTTAGTGTAAGTTATAGTCACCACAAAGATATTTTGAGAGAATATCTGAATAGCACTAAACACACGTACAGTCTACATTGCCTCTACATTGGTTAAATGTAATGAAACTTCAGATAACGAGAGAATTAACAGCTGCTTATTCAGCGATTTCTACCAAAGTCAGATACAATGAGATGAACATCAGATGTCACATGCCATAAAGAATGAGCAAACACATAAAAGACTAAAGGAAAATCAATGAACATTTCCAATAATGAACGAGTTCTGGGATGATAAACTGGGTGTTGGTTGGCCAAAACAAACAGTTTGAATATTTCAACATTGGCTCTGAAAAATTGCTATTTTCTGACAGTTTGTAGATGAAATGATTGACAGCTAATTGGGAAAATAATCACCACGTTCTTTAATTAATGAAAACAATTCTTTGCTGCAGCCATACAGCAGATGGATGAACAGAAATGATCCAATTTCAATCCATATGCTGTATTGGCATTCATGTTAAGCAATCCATAGTCCCCAAAACGATGACCCCAAACCAAACGATGCATCCTCTAATAAGTTTAGTTTCTACAACACACCGGACCAGTGGACAAAGTTGTGATTGTAATCATCTCTGACAATTGCAAGCATCTCTCTCGGACCTTATATAACTCATTTAATATTTATTACGTTTATTCCATGAAGACTTGGCTTTGAGATAAGGGGAGGGTGGAAAAGGTTTCAGCACGGAACGGAAGAAGAAATGTGACAGAAGTGTGAGGAAAGCAGCTCGGAGAGGTGTATTCCCTGAAGGAGAACTGTGTTGTAAATGAAGTGCATCGCATTGTGTGAGAAGACGAGAGAGTGGGGGGGGGGGGGGGGGTTCTAGCCACTGTATATGTGTGTACAGTACGAGCATGTGCGTGTGTGCCTCCATCTGGACTCCATTTGTGCCAGCCGAGTCTTTTCTGAATAGACCGTGTATGTTCCAATCTTTCTCACTGAGCCAGTCTGCAAGCTTCTTTTTTTTTTATCACCCTCTTGCTACAATGCATGTCTCTTTCTCTCTATCCTGCCTCCCTCTTCCTCCATATGTGTCTTTCTCTCTCTCTATCACCTTCAGCAGCTCCCCAGGGCAGACTGTTAAATGCTGCAATCTGTCTCTGTCTCCCATCCTTACCCTCCCTCCCTCCCTCTCTTTCTCTCAGCCTTTCTCCGAGGCTCACTGCTCATGAATCACAGCGCTAACTACTACATGTAAAAGAGGGAAATCCCTTACTAAAAGCAGAGGGTGGAGGGAAGGGGGGTGATAAGGACATATCTCAAGGGGGGGTTAAAGCTAGCTAGTAATTTGTGACTAAGAGGGAGGGAGTGGAAAGGATAAGAGAAGAAGAAGAAAGGATGGGACAAAGGACGGATACATGATATTAGGATCATTATATGGAGGATTTCAGGGTCAGGGGTCAATTTTTAACTTCATTTCAGCCAAATCAAAAAGCCATTTTCTGACACTATTAGAAGCACAAATGTCTTCGCCAGCAGAAAAGTGCTGAGTTAGAAGCAAATAAGGTTGCTCTACTCCACATTAATACAGTTACTTTCTTACGGGAAGCCGCGCAGCACAGCAACATTAATCTTCTGTCGATCACAGAGCAGCTTCACTGGAGCAAAAGGGGGTTAAGTGCCCTTCAAAACTAATGGTGGGAGGGGAAAGTGTTTCTGACACGCTATTTTCAGGCAGAATTTCCCAGCAGGTCCAAGTCACAGACTGACGACCTTCCTTGCAGTCATACGTTTCTTTTAACCCTGATTTAGTCTGGGTTATAGAAAGGGAAGTGAACTGACTGCCACCATGAATTGAGCCCTGAGAGAAGGTGTTTGGACATCCAGGATGTCATCTCCTCTGTCCAGGACACGTAGATATTTAGTGTCCTAGAAAAGGAGATTCTTTTTTGCAGTAAGGAAGATAAAACACAATAAAACAGTAACACATTAAAAGTGCTGGTGCAACACCTCCAATACAAAGTACAATAAAAGGTTCATAAAAGTAAAGACAAACTGCAACAATAAAAGTCGGGATGGATGAACGCTGAATTGAAACACTACTTTATGATATTATCTATCAGGGTGACACTTGCAGGAAAGAGACTTTCAATGTCTCGCTATTTGTTTCTTTATCGTCTCTCACTTGAAGTGTTTCTGAATCGTCGCTCTCTTTAACCATCTAACGGTCTCTTTCTTGCACTTCCTGGTTTCCTTTGTCGACTAATCCAATCTCACTGCAACTAGATGCCTGCATACCCGTTTACTCGTTAGTCATTAACACGTAATGGTGTCACTAACTGCACACGTACAGATATATCCAGTATGGTGAATGAAAACGATACCCCTCGAGCACGCTAGAAGAAAAAGAGTCCAGGAGGGAATTAGAGGAGATGCTGATAAAAAGAAAAGATTCTGACAGGTTTAAGCTTCAATTCTGAGCCAGAAAATCAGGTTTTAACTCTTTGAATTCCTTTTCAAACGAGCTTGACACAGTTTGTCAGCTGCTGACACAAAGCAGACACCGAGAGAAAATAGAAAATCTTAATTTAATTCAAAAAGTTGATTTCAAACAATGTCTCGTCACGCTGAATGTGAACGACGTGTCTTCCGTCAGTATACATCAGTGGATCCTTTCGGAGTAAAAAGCCTGTTTTCAGCGAAAGCTTCTGCACTTCTCGCTGTGTGATGTGCGCTAATGCTCAACATACAGCCTCCCTCTTTCTCTCTGCAGTGTTTCACCCTCTTGCTGCAGACACACTCACTTCATATCTCTGCAGTCTCTCTCTCGTTCTACCTCACCGTGCCTCTCAGTATTTCTCGTTTTATCCCCTTGTTCTCACTGCCTCTCTTTTGTGTTGCACCTTTGCCGCTTATTTTCTTGTTTGTAGTCTGGTGCCTTGATGTCTCGGCATGACTGCAGTGCTGCAGTATGATGCTCTCCCTCAAACAGGGCTGAATCATTTGAGGAAGAAGAATTTTTAAATCGGCGGCTTTGGTTTTAGGGTCGTTTACTTTTCTTTACCCTCGTCTCAGAGTTAACTGGCCGACTCCGGGTGAAGAAAGAGAGAAAAATGGCGTCGCATAAACACAGTCTTTATTTCTTTTCTGTGTCAGTAAACACAACACTTGCTGCAGCCTAAGTTTACATCTAGACACTTTATGGCTGACATAAGTCATTTGGCCAGCATAAACAACGTGGACTTTAATTGCGGCTGAGGCGACCTGCCGGCTGTCATCACACATACTGAGCGAGACTCTTATGACTAATCCACTAGTCGGGTGAAACGGGGGCAGGCTCGGCCAGTAACAAATATAAAATCCAGGCCTGTTACTTGTAGTCTAAACAGTTTTAAAGATTTATTTGTCTGGTGCATTATCACAATTTCTTATTTCTACATCAATAGAATAAAATCACCAATCATTTAGCTAAGATAATGTAGCTCACGTTCAGTAAGAACGTATTATAAAGTGTCGCCATCCTTATTGATAACAACGATGACAAACTGCTGTGATAAGTCATGTCTGGCAATGTCTTGACAACCAATGCTACACTGCACTGTAGCCGTTTAAGCTAACGTAATAGCGTCACAGACGGAGCTGCTTCACAGCCTCATATCCAAGTTCATCTGAAGTGATAGTGTAAGCATTAAAACATGGCGCTATAATGTGCTTCAAAGTTTAACAAGATGTTATAACAGCTATGAGCACAAAGCTGTCAGTCGTTTTTACACTCAAGACCGAACAAGCTAACCGCTAGCTAGCTGTCTGAAATTGACATGAGGAGAACACCAAGACTATTTAGAGAGAGACTCACTACTGTTTTCACCCCTTAAAATGGACGTTCCTGTCAACCCAACGCAACCTTTAGTCAAGTGTAAATAGTAGTGAAACCAGCAGGAAGTGAGTATATTAACCAGACTTTCTGTTTCGCCTTCTCACAGAATTTACGGTAATTAGCTACAGCTGCGCACATCGGCTGGTGGCAGTTGTCAGGTCTTTTTCACATTTCACATGTCACATTAGGTAAAGCACATGTGTAAATAATATATATATATAAGCAAATTATTATGAATAATATTCCTGATGGCTGAATTACAGTTTAAGGGTCCTAGTATTGTGCATGCTAACTCACTTCTATACAATTGTACTGGGATACTTGTCATTGGTAACTTCTGTGCTTTTCCTACCATGACAGGCCCAAAAAAAAGGCTGCAGTGAAAAAGTCCAATTAAACTGGTGAAATTAACATCTTGTTCAGGCACTTCAAATTAAATTTGACACTCTTTGAAATTGCGGTTTTGATATAGAAAGTTGCTCGGACATTTTCTTTACGACTTGTTCTGCAGCACCCCATCTCTACCTCTTGCTCCATGCCTGTCATCTCTCGCTCTCTCTCTCTCTCTCTCTCTCTCTTTCCCTCACACATACTGTATACACTCGCAGTCACTGAACATTAGCTGTCTTCCCTGTCTGGCTTGGAACATGGGCCCCGGATTGGCTGTTGACCCAATGGGTTTCTTTTGCATGTGTGCACACACTCATAAATCACACACATCATGCTCACACACTTTACGAGTGTAAAGAAAACTCCCACACAAATGAGCACATCAGCACACACACGCACTCATGCATGGTCGTAGACATAGGTACACACACACACACACACACACACACACACACACACAGACACACAGACACACACGCATGGACCTTTGCTGAGTTATTGGCAAGGCCGGAGTGACAACCCTCTCTTCACCATCTCATTCGCGCTCTGTTGGAGATTATTTTATGCATGGGCCATTTGCTACGTAGATCATAAAGTGCAATACGGACAGAGTGAAGCAGAGACACGTGAATATGCATGCAGACACACACTTTGACACGCACAGACTCTTTTTCTTTTCTGTCTGACACCATATTGCAGAATGTGGCTAAATCTCTCCCGTCCCCTAGTCTCTGTCCCTTTCCTTCTTCACTCCTTTTCCTGTGTCACTGACTCACATATCCGCAAGAGCAACACTAATAGTGTGGGGACATAAAGGCAAGTAGAGCTTAAAGGACAGAAGGAGAAAGTAAAGATAATGAAAACGAAGCAAGTGGAAAGTAAGGCGATAGAAGTATGACAGCTAATGGAGGTCTGAGTAAAAATAACATTTTGAATAAGGGAAATGAGTGAAGTGTAGAAGAAAAAGAGAGACAGCTTAGAAGAGAGTGTCACTTTGGGTTCACATCTGCTAAAAAAAATTCAAATCCAAAAACAACCCGATGACATAGAAGTGACACTTATAGTAAGGTGACCATAAAACCCCTTTCCCACTGGACAAACAAACCTACACACGCATTAAAGTCAATACATGATGCATTAAATCAAGAGGGAGTTTGACAATTAAGATAACTTACATACAATTAATGTGCTCTCCTCAAAGACACTTAGCTGCTAACTGCTCCACCGTGTGAGCTAGCTAGTCGCTAACTTTTTCTGCCTACCATTTGGTGGCGTATAATGGGCTTTATCAAAGCTTTTTTTTTGCCGAAACAAGCTGCTGAAAACAAGGTTGGTGAGAATAGCGAGAGTGAAAAACAGTAGGGTTTTTGAGAGACAAGAAAAACAGAACGAGATCAAGGAGATGCTAGCCAAAGCCCACCTCTGCCTTGTTCTGTTTTTCCTCTATGACTGTAAACCCGTGGCAATTTTTGGCATACGGCACGCTGTAGGAGAACCTGGCTTACGCTCATTCTGCTCTCTCTGCAAAGTGAACGTGTCATTTTGAGTCCATCACAGTCATTCACAATGTTCCGCGAAGACACCGTACAGTCTTCTGCTTCTCATCCAGTCTGGTGCCAGAAAGCGTTTCTCATCGAAAACACCAGACTATCTGGCCGTAGTGTTTGGCGGTGACAGAGCTGAGTACGGATTTATCCACAGCGCTTGTGGGAGCTGCAATGTTTATTAATAAAATCCTGACACTTGGACGATTCAATTATGACTTTGGCAATCAGGAATTCATTTTATTTTTGCAGTAGATATGCAAATGTTGTACCGCACGACACTTCTGAAGGCGTAGAACAAAAGTGCACGCGGTAATGTGACGGTGTAACATGTGTACGTTTCGCTGAAAGTGTTCTTTCTTCTCCACAGCTGGCATCCACTAACTCTGCTAAATGCAGCCAGACAACTGCAGCCGACAACAAAGGTAAGTTGACATAATGAAATGACGTGCAACTCGTGCTTTGGTGAGAATCGAAAGTAGCTTTCGGTCGATGATGTCATTTGATCCTTTGCTTTCTTCTCTTCGGAGGAAAAGTGCTGCAAGGACACAATGTGACCTGAAAGTCACTGCAGAGATATTGAGAGACTTTGGTGCACGATTTGGTCGCAAAGACAGTGACGACTTCCCTTTCCGAAGTCTTCGCGCTCACGTCGTCTCTCAAACTCACATTACGCTGCAATTGAGTCATCGGCAAAGACAGAAATGTGTTTTTAAGGAAGCTTATTTAGATATTAAATAATGCAAAAGGAGAGATAAAGGGTCTCTCTTTTGATAGTTAGTACATTACGCAAGTCAAAGCTGTGTTTAGTTACATTTGTGGCGAGACACTCTGGAGATACGAACCTGTCAGAATCGGAAACGTCGCCAAAGTGGCAGAAGTGCAAGGCATGAGTGTAACTGTCTCTTTTCCTCAACCTTTCTTTTCTGTTTATCTCTTTGCCTTTTCCTTTCCCTGCCCTGCTCTCCCCCACAACACAAGACGATTGATTCCGTTTTATGGCGGTCAGAGCGCTGATTTTCCATGAGCTAAGCAACCAGGACACAGAAGTGTTTTTGGCAGGACTCACCGGCGTGTCAGCCAGGAAAAGTTTTTTTGCAACATCGCTCATCAATAACCACTTCCAGCACTGCAGAATGTAACATCTATCACCGCACCACCAGCCTGGATGCGGTTGCTTGTCATGTGAATACACAGTTTCTATTTCCCTCTCCACATATCTTTCTCTCTTGCTTTGGGACTTCTTTTATAATATTTCACGAAACATCAAAAAGGCGAAGTCTTTCCTTTTCCTCTCTTAACCCAGACTGCATAATCTTTTCCTCCCTTTGAATGTGCATGAAGGTTTTCCACTCCAGCCCTAAGGCAAGGTTCACCTGCTGTACTGGCCGCGGTGCCTTGCAGCCAACGTATACGTGTAAATGTAGATACCTCGAGGCTAATCTTACTGCTCTGACGCACACTACTGCCCGTCAGACGCATACAGGTTTTGCTGACTGCAATACAAATCATTTGGCTCTTCAGGACTCATTCCTATGTGTTTTAATGTTCTGTGGACGAGGAAGGTTCCACGATTTGCAAATGTGGCTGTTTATTGCTTTTAATGCGTTCATTTAAAGTACATTTCGTGCAATTCTCTCTTCACCGGTCTTCCAAAAACAATCCATTGATAAACTTTAATTAATACATTTAACTTTGAACCATAACAAGATATAGCATAGCAAGCATATCATCCCAGTGTTGGCTAACCTGCACTGGCTACCAGTGTTTTTTATGATTGACACTTGTTTACAAGGCTATTAATGGTTTGGGATCGGCCTACATTACTAATTCCTTGTTGTTTTATAATCCGTCACGGCCTCTTAAATCCTCTGCTGCCATTTAAAAAACAAAATACAAACCAATCACACAAATATTAATATCGGCCGGTCAGCATTTTGTTTTTTTTAACTATGCACAAGAACGATGTAATTCCCTTCTAACGGCAATAAGAGAAGCACGCTCTGTGAACACTTTTAAACAACACTTGAAAATGTATTTATTCAGCAATGCCTTTTACTAACTGGCACACTCCCTTTGTTGTATTCTTCACCCATTACATGTTCTTATGCCTTCCTTTTACATCCTTATTTTAGTTTTTTGCGTCTTTTATTTGCTCTCATTTCTTAATCGCGCCGTATTTGCACGTTTTTATTTATTCTCTTTGTTGTAAAGCATTTTGAACCGCACCTCCTATGTGAAAGGTGCTATATAAGTGTACTATAATTATCATTATTAATGAACACATTTGACAAAGCAATGGATTGATCGACACCATGGTTGTCCAGTCCCTTGATAATCCTCACTTGTTACCTGAAGTCAGCCCTAAGAGTCCCTCTCTATCGTGCCGTCAGTCTGAAGCATCTTCTTAGGAAACATGTTGAAATATGCGCCTTTTATTCCAGTGAAACCGTCTTTCAGCCCTGAGAACATGAAAGCTGCTGACTGAATTTGTAGTTGACTGAACATTTCCTCATAACTGAAGAACAGCAGGGACATCTTTGGTTTCAGAAAATCCAGAAAGGTTCCTCTGTCTTTAATAAACACCGTGTTTTAAGAGATCTGTCTGCATGACTAGGCTCTTCTACAGGATGTGCCGTTCGTTCATCCACACAACTCTTTGCAGGAGTCACTGCAGATTAGGCCGCCACACAGTGGGATTTTTAAAGCACCATCAAACACGTACTTGTTACTGTCAGTTAGGTATATTTATAGGCTGGAGCTTTTATCACCTCTACTTTCTCTGTCTTTGTTGGAATTGTTACTTCTCAAATTGGAGATGGGATTTATTGGAAATGCTCGAGCAGTTCTACCTCTCGCACTATAACAGGCACTTTTTATTCATGCCATTAATTTGCTCGTCAATATACTTTTTCAAACCGTTTCTGTCACGAATACTTTCACACAAGACGCGTACATTACGCAGCGGAAAAGATGCGTTCGCACTGCGAATAAAGGAATCAACCAATCACGTTGTGCGGAACAGATCTATTCAAAACGTAGACTCGTGTAGATCGTAGTCCGTACCAAGAAGGCAAATCTTTATTACTTCTTTCAACCTTAACAAAGCCAGTGCATCCTTCCGTTCTTACCTTACACAATAAAAGCCCTTAACATATACATTATGTAACCAGAGGAAACTGCAATTCACTCAATAAAATTGCTTAAAGTAGCTTACGCCATACAACAATTGACCTCAGACAGACAGTAGTTGGTCCTCCGCCTGCGCAAATCTATTCCAACCCAAATTCGCATCACTGTCGGTATGAATAGTTTTGATTTGATTGACTTTAAGTCAGAAATCACTTCCTGAACTCGGCATGTAACATTTATATGTTCCACTACCTGAAGGAAATGGATTGAAATCCTGCTAATAAAGTGAAATATTGACAGATTAATCGGTTCACTTCCTGTCAACTCTGTGCATTAACCTCCACTCTCTCCCCTGTGCCCCCCCCCTCCCCCCCCCACGCAGAGAAGGCGTCAGCGGTGAAGCCTCAGGAACAGGAGGAGGAGGAGGTGGACATCGACCTGGAGGCACCAGAGACGGAGAAGGCAGCGCTCGCCATTCAGAACCAGTTCAGACGTTTCCAGAAGAAGAAGAAGTAGACTGATTATGAGAGAAAATGAAATGATAAAAAAAAAACAAAAGACAAAAAAAAAATTCCGCAGATGTACAGAAATACAGTAAATGATTGACATGGTTGGTTTGGGGGGTGACGGAGCAGGGGTTTCAATTGTTCAGGATCTATTGTCACATTATGCAAAGTGTCATGAAACGCCTTTTTGCATGAGAGATCGACTGATATCAAGGAAGAGGAAGTTGGAAGGGGCAAGAAAGAGGGGAAAGATGAGGAAGAGAAGGTGGAGATTTGGAATTTATAATCTAGCATGACGAAATACTGTAACCTCCCGTCACCAAATTAACCTTTACAAATGTCCCTTCACATCACCCGTGTCCCATGTGACCCCTATCCCTTGTCCTCGCTAGTCCTGCAGATGCAACACAAAGCCCAGCACACAAGACAGAAGCTGTACTTAAAAGCTAACCGACAGAACAAGCACACGTCCTTCAACGTCGATGAAACAGGAACGCACAAAAAAAAAAAAACCCAGAAGCACACTCTCTAGTTTCTTTTCTTTCCGCCTCCTTAGCCGTCACATGCTTTCTTTCATTCTCTGTCTGTCTCTCTGCGAGGATGGAAATAACACCGGTCTCAGGTGTAAAATCACCTCTGCTTCGCCTCCCGTGTGGGCCAGATATTGGATTGCCTCTGCCAGTCTGATCTCACAGGTGACGGAGGTGGTGGTCATGGAAACTGGCTGCTAACTCGCACAGACAGAGGCAATTTGCTGCAGGCAAAATCAATATGTGATGGAAAGTAGACACGTGGCGCGCTCACACGAGTCGTTAACGCCGCTCACACGCCGCGGCCAATGACTGACACATTAGTGATCATCAAGTGTTTATGTGTCTACATCTTCTAACGGCCCCCGAGTGATGCTATTTAATATCAATGAGCGACCTGGTGGAAATCCATTCACATATTCAAACCACTATTCAAGTGGCTTTAATGGAAGACGTGTCGTTCGATCTAAACAGGTTGCAGTAGTGGCTGCGGTGACGCACCGACACCAAGAAGTAATGATAAATAATTACCGCTGTTTGTTTTAATTTAATTAAACTAACAATGGGCTTTGTGTCACAGACACAGTTAGACTGAAGCATTTCTGGCTCTCTATTTTGGCAAGTGAAAAGGACTTCGTTAATCTAGCTGTAGCTAGCTAGCTAAATAAGCTACGGTTAGCTCCATGAGTTGGTTCTGGATGACCGTTCTTGTTTCTGGCCGTTAAAAACAAAAATCCTGTAAAAGTGTTTTAGATGTGCACCTAAAAATCTGGATTAAATTGAGCATGAAAGTTAAATCTTCACTTTCAACCACATTTCATGTTCTTCCTCCGCTAATGGAGTTAGTTCAGTTGTCACTGGAATAGTGATATGTCATAATATGAGAATTGAGCTACATTCATAACAACTGAGCAAACTCCACTAAGCAAGACTTAATGAGGGTGAAAGCTTAAAAAAAAAAAAAAAAAGCTAGTAAGGGAACCTTGAGTAAGGATTTGGTCCGACCTCTAAACATAACACAAAAGTGACGAAGCAGAAAACAAATTGAAACTGAAGAGTGCACATTGTTATCATGCCGACGCTTAAGGCCTCTGTACCTTGCTACCAACTTTACACAACCAAAAATAGTTTTGACCTCAAGCGGGCCACAAACTCGGCCAGAAGCCACGCATATAGAATGTTTGCTTGTCTATACAACCGGCATCATATTGCTTCTCCGCCATAAGTCACAGGTACAACATTCAAACGTGTCCGTCTACGGCTCAGAGCCCTCAGCCACGCTTCGGTGTCGGGTTACTCGGTGCCTCCAGTGGGTAACTAGAACCTCCGCATCCTTAAATAAACACTTGATAATGACTCGGAGCAGATGCCAGCGGTGAACCTGAGCCCCGTCACCTTTACTTCAGACAGAGAGAGAGAGAGAGAGAGAGAGAGAGAGAGAGAGAGAGAGAGAGAGAGAGAGAGAGAGAGAGAGAGAGAGAGAGACACTGCAGCTGTTGGAGCGAGACGGAAAGAAAGACACTGAATGAGACTGCAGCAGCAAATGTGAAGCACACTGAGTGATCCCTACAATACACACTGTACATCATTTGGGACAACACAGACACACACTCCTGCTTCATCCACGTCCCCTCCCCTCTCCCACTCGATGTAGCACACTGAACTGCTTCTATGGCCAGACCTACTCCCCATCGCTTTAATAATAATCTCACTAATTACTAGAATTATTATTGGAATGTAACCTCTTTTCCGTTTCGAGGACAGGAAGCCTCCCTCTCTCTCTGCGGAGGAGATTTGTCGATGACATCAGCCGAGTTTGATATCAAACCCCTTTTTTCTCCCCTGACTGGATTTGACACGGTTTTTCAAATAATTACCTGACATCCACTTTGTAATACGGATTTAGGGTGGATTTGACTTTGGCAGGCGACACCTCGAGTAAAAAAAGCATAGCGTGTATATAAATGTTTGAAAAAAGGGGTCGGGCCTGTGTGCCTGTCCAGTGTAGATACATTTGTGCTGGAGCTGATCGGATTAACACGTAAGAAAACAGCTCAGATAAGCTTACTGGACACCGCTGAGATTCAGCCTCCTTTATGTGCCTGCACCTGCCTCCTTTATATCCAGCTGTTCACCATCACACACACAATGCACTTAGGCTTGTACGCTATTTGCAGCAGGGGTATAATATTTTAATTTGAAAGGCTTTGAAAGCGTTCTGCATTGTCCGCCAAGTTTATAGTCATTTGGTTCATTCACACGAGAGATTTCCAATAACACACAGATTGTGACTCAACCTGCGCAGTGTAGTGACAAAATATCACATTTAACGATGGCTTTAAAAATAAAAAGGACTTTATTTTGAAGTTTTCAAGGGCTTTAAAATGGCTACGCTCATTTCTTTCTCAGATGTTGCTTCATGTGCATCATTCTAGAAATCAGTCGATACGAGGATCCCATGAAGAACGGGAATCTGCATTAGCTCCTCGTTTAACAATAACTTGTAACACCTTGGATAATATATGTGCTGCTTACAAACACTCTGAATTGTCCTCGTCGGGACCCGAGCCAGATCCGTGTAATTGAAAACAGAGCCTCTGTCTGGAGGCTGTAAATAGCTACCTGTCAGAATCTAAAGAAGCCTAACGTTGCCTGGCAACAGACATATCCCGAGAAAGTAACGCCATGCTGGTCGTTTCAATGTGAAATGTGACTTGTGATAAGCCTGCTGGATTTGAGGCTGAGATCAGTCGGGCGGTCAGATAAAGGTGACCCTGCAGCTGAAAGGTCACAGGTTTGAAGTCAGCGCACATGTTCTTTACGGCGTTAAGACATTTTTCTCTTATAATTAAAAGGCCTCAGCTTTAAATGTCACTTCCGCCCGGTGTTAAAGGGGAGAAACGGAGTTTGATACAAATGCAGCGTGAAATGGAAAGCGGATAAGGCCATCGACGTTTCCTGTGGTCAGCCACGAGTTCGCATGTAGTCAAATCTCAAAGATGCAGTTATAGATAATCTCTTTTTACTACGATCGAGCAGGGATATCACCCTTTTTTTATTTTGTTTTGCGATAATCACGACAGCCAACACCTTTACATCTCCAATAACCTCCCCTTTGTGTCTCTTAAGCAGCTAATTAACTGTTAATAAGCCATGTTATAACATGACAGATGCTGCTACTTCAGCATGTTGTTCAAGATGTGCAAGATGTTTCAGGTTAGATTTGTCAAGGCACCATCCTAAGTTACATTTTCTCCGATATCTAATGAGTTTAAGCTAATTTTAGACATTTAGCTCCCCCTATACTGCGCCACATTATAGCATATAACGACACTTCCCTTTTCTTTTCTTTGTCAATGCCGTGTTTTTCGCTTGGCTTTGTTAGCCTGACCTCATTTCCCTTCTCCCCCCCCCCCCCCCCTGAAGGCAACCAGATGAGGGGTTCGGCGAGCACAGCATGGTCGCCGTGAATGAGAGCGGAGGATGGGTGGAATAAAAAGCTTGTGTCATTACTGTGATCACGAACGGAGCAAAGCTGCGTGGAGTTTGTCCGAGATGGCTTAAGTGAAGTCCCCACATCCTCCCTAGAAACCTTTTGGCGTCACGGCAGACAAGAGCTTGGCAAACAGCGGCCAGGGCTTTTGTACATACCATTTATACACTTCAGTGTCTGTACAGTGTCTCCCCAAATCCATGCTTGCTGACTTAATATCCTCCTCTCCTTGTATATGTTTATCTACATCCACTTCTTATTATGCTCGACAAGAATATACTTGATAGTGAAAAGTAATTGGTGCGGTATGCCAACAGCGGATATTTGGGCACAGCTTTACAGCCTAGAAATGACATCAAAGCCATACTTTAGAGAACATGTATATTTAGATAATCCTTTCTTGTACATCCCTTCTGTTACGTTGTCTGTAGTGCCGCACAAGCAGCAGTCGAGCAACCTAGAAGAATAGATCCCGTGCATCCCGCTGAAATGACCATGCTAGCAAAAGGAAGCATGTAAAGTAGGATTTTAGTTTGTGTTTGAGATGATTGTACGCTCACAACGTGGCGTTGCGGTGTGGGCTTACCCTTCACAGCGTGGCCAATCAGTGACCACTGTTCTTTCAGGGAGGCATTTGCCAATCAGGAAGCTCTACAGGGCCCCATCCCACAGCCCACCAATCTCCTTATTGCCTCATCACTTCAATTGATGCTTTATTTATTGCTGGTTATATTAAAATTATGTTTCTAGAATTCACGTGGATACCTATGTTGTTGTGAACTCCGACTTGTTTTGTTGTGTTTCTGATGTGACGGCATGTGAAATCCATATTTGTATGTTTTAGGCTATAAATTCCCTCTGTGTATTTTGACATTTCAATCTATGATGTGTTGTTGGACTTTCAGAAATGGTGGCTAAAAAGGTGAGAATGCACAAGAACAATCCCTGTACTGTGTTTTCTGCACTAAATAAAATTTGCTGCATATTGCTTTGAACTCTATACATTTTGCTTTCGTCAATTCTGTCAATACTCGGTTACAGTTACTCGGTTCGTTACCCTGGAGTAAAAACTCAAGGAAGCAACCAGTAATATCTCTTTCTCCAGTTCAAGACTGAAAAAATACACATTTTTATGTTTATTTAACACATTTGTTCCATTTTTTGTAGTTAAATGTAGCGCTCGTCTTCATTTGCTTGAAGAATCCATCTGACCCAAGCCCTTTCAAGAGATGCTAGTTTTGCTATGAGGGTCCCCGCAGGAGCTGGTTTCAATCTAGTCCCCTCTGGGTGCTGTTCCAGTTCAAACGGGCTCGTGGATGACACTACTGAACATGGCCTCTTCATTACACTCCTGGAATTTAGGTATTTGGAGCACTCAATTACGCACGGGGTAAATAGAACGCTTTGTCTCATGTCCCCTTGACACACATGAATGCCTGTGCATGTGTCACACCGCAGGGGTCGGAGAGGTCTCGAAGCCAGAAATATATATGTGTGTGTGTGTGTGTACAATATATTACACATGTCCAGATTACATTTATAATCTAAAACACAATAAGTGTCTGAATGCAAAGTGTTACAAAGCTAACGCTTAGTGATATATGTTGCTAGGTCCATCCTTCTGCTCAGTGAGCCTTCTGAAAGTCAAACTCAAATCAAAAAGCTGTGATTAATCCACCATAAACAGGCCACATGCCAAGAGCGATTCATCTGCCGCTAACTTCCTTAAAGGGAGCCCACTTGAAAAGGTCTTGTTCTGAATACCACAGTGCACCCTGGGTATTTTCTGAGGGGCCTAACGCACTTCATCCGACTGCTAATAATGGCTGAGCCGTGTTGAGTTAAGGATTAATCATTCCTCACAAGACGGGACAACTCAAAGTGCTTTCTACCAAACGAGTTGAGTTTACCATGAAAAGGATAAATACACGCGGGTTCTGGAACGCTGATGTTTGACGATCGTAACCAATCACAGAAAAAGCACAAGTCCTTTTATTTAATCGCCTTACTTACAGTAGGCTCACTCCACCAGAATGCAATAGAGACACATGACACACATTCTGTGATTGGCAAAGGGATTATGGGAAATGCAGGATATCAGTAACTGAATAGAAGCAGACAGGGGGGGGGGGGGGGCAGCTTTGGTTGTATGAGCACAACTTCAGCATATTTCATTCTTGAGTTTAAAATTTCCCGGTAAATAATCTTTCACAGAAACAATTGCTTTAAGGTTAACGTGTGTCAAAGTGATCCAGGAGGTCAAAGGTCACCCTGCTTTGTTCATGGAGCTAAAAAAACATACACACATAAATATGAATAATAAAGAGACATTATGAAGTTTGGATGCGTCGCTCAGAAACAGATTCTCCAGCAGCTGTGAGTTGAGATCCTTTATGTTTTGGCTGAACTGCTCTCTGATCTTTACGTTTCCTCTTAAAACTAAAGAAAATCCTGCAGCTACAAAGAAGTCATTGTTTTCCACAGCCCTGTTTTTGGAGTCCATAAATTTAAGAATGGAATTTCACGTGTTTAATGAACCACATGATCTTTAACCTCAAAATGTCTCTTAAGATCACATGACGACAAGACGTGCAGCGTTCCTTTTGTCCTCCGTGGCTTTTCGGTGTCTTTATTAAGTCAAACGAAGGGAATATTTCAAATTGTACAAGATGAGGCGAGACGAGATCAGATGAGACGGCATCGGGTTAGATCAGATCACATCCGAAGGGAGAGGGGTTAATGGCGCTGTCAACTGCAGCTTCGCGCTCCAACGTTTAAGCTGTTTAAAGCAGAATGTGGTTTAAAATCCTACGTTGGCGCCGAAACACACACACACACACACACACACACACGCTTTCATGGTTACATTCGAGAGACACAGTCATCCGGGCAACAAAAGCCATGTGATGCATGAAAAGGTATTACCTGATAGGATGTGATACAGATATTACAGTGAAAGAATTCACTGGAGGAAGATTCACTTCCCCCATGCACACGCGCGCACACACACACACACACACACACACACACACACACGAAGCTGAAAGCACATACGGTCACACATTTCCTCTTTGAATGATGGGAAAAATGTTGCTAAAAATACAATTATTTCTGAAGCAGCGTAGAAATTGCAGTTCTATTAAAAACTGGGGGGGTTTGGCTTTCTCAAAATTGATTTGTTTCACATTCATACATCTTAATACATTTACACATGCATGCAGTGACAGTCTTTAGAGAACGTTGACGTGCATGGAAAACTCCTGTCCTGCACAAGATGTGATGAATTTCAACATGTGGAGAAGCAGTGTTTGGAGTAAAAAAGGAGGGGGGGGGGGGGGGGAATGTAAGAAGCTGCAGTCGTATTTATTACTTTTTTGGAGCAGTGTGCAAAACATCAAAGTGATGACTAACACCAAAGCCAACAGAAGCAGGAGTCTCGCAGATGATTTAATGGTGCCGTTGAAATATAGGTGAGCTTCATGCTTTCACGCCTCTGCTCAGACTTCTCCAATCTCCCGCTCATTATCTCTCCTCTCAGACCTTTACGCTGCTTCCTGTAGGCTAAGATGATATGATAGGTCAACATCCTACAGAAAGAAATTATAAGTAGTCTGATGCTGAATGAAATGACACTGCAAAACAGCAACACTTGCAGCTCTGCGAGGCGGTCACAGCAGCGCTTTGAGCTAGATGCTAACATTAGCGTGCTAGCTGATGGGTTGATGCTTCGCGGGTTGCGTTGCTGCTATCCTTAAGCGTGCTAGCATGCTACAACTTAGGTATTTTGTCATAAAAGTACTCTGATGATGGCGCTGGAGGATGTTTTGGGAAATCCACGTATCGGCTTTCCTCCTGAGAGTTAGATAAGACTATTGATGCCACACTAAGCAGCTGGTTAGCTTAGCTCATCACAAAGACTAGTGCATCTCTGTCCACCCCTGAAGCTGAATAATTAACAGGATATATCTTCAAACCTAAATATGACACGTTGTGGTGTAACGCAGAGTTATTATTTTGTTGCTTATTTATTGGTTCCTCGGGTCTAATGTTCGTCAGCTTATTATTTTCGTATTTTGACAGGATACATTAAATCTTCAGGGGTTCAAATGGTTTTTTTTTGCCACTTAAGAAGCCAACAAGTGCAACCAAATTCATGTATTTATTCATTTCCTCAGCATGAATCAGTACACTGACTTCCATTTGGCATGAGCTAGTGAAGCACTTGGTAGTTGGATCAGTTGTTAATGGTATTGGTGCTGATGTAATTGACATGTTATGTCACTGATCGATCAACCCTGCAGCCTGCACCAACACTCTTACACAACCATTGAGCTGGGGCACAGCTAGGCAGCTTTTCAGAAACCTGTGAACCTTTCAAGTTGCAGGCGGGTGCACCTGCCTCTGCTCTAATGCCCTTGAGCAAAACACTGTTCAGCTCCTGATCTCACTTTCCTGAATCCCAACTAAGATCAATACACTGTATAATCTCAGCGTGTTATTAGAAGTGCTAATGCAACACGGTTGCCCGTTAACCCCGTAGAGAAATGCCACATGATCAGATCCAGGAGGCGTCACCTCAGCTGTGGGTTTTGTCCTCCGGTTGCCGGGGCGCAGCGCGGTTATCAGTAACATAGAGAGTGTGACACTATCCGCACTGACTATCAATAATGCTCACTAGCGCTACCGTATCCCCCGAAGGAGGTGAGAGCACTGATACCCTCTCTGAGAAACCAGAGAGCATAGAGAGAAAGGCGGAAGATGACACAGAGGAGTTTGCTGAGGGGGGGGGGGGCAGAGGAAGCAACATGCTGAGATGTGAGAAAACTCTACGGAGAGCGAGCTCACTGGTTTGTTCTGGTGTGTTTGAGAGGGAAGCTGCAGAAGACAGGGTAACCTAAAGCTACATGCTCCCGAGAAACATCTGTGTTTATTTTGCAGGCGCGGCTCTTTCAGAGTTCTTCAAATTAGAAGATGAAAGAAGGAGATGGAGGTGCAACATCATGAGGGAGTTTAGAGTGAGGGGTGTGTAGAAAAGACAGGAAAAACACAGCGCAGTGGAGCTGCCAGCAGAGACTCTGCCTGCTGCCGGATTGCAGGGAAGGAGAGAAAAAAAAAAACAGGCAAGCGATGGAGAGAATAAGAGAAGGGTATAGCTTCTATTTATAAACCTGAAAGGAGACCTTTGGATTGGGTTGTGGAAAATAAAACAGAGACAGAAAGAACAAATGGAGAGTAAAAAAAGAAAGAGATGAAATAGAGCTGCCGGTGGACAGAAAAAGAAAGAGAGGAAGAGGAAGGGGGAGGAAAAGGGGGGAGGGAGGAATACATTTACCTTGACTGACACTGCGACAGGGAGAGAAAGCAGAATCCCCCACTCCAAGAAACTGTAGCTCCCCAACATCATGCGACACAATCTCTGCAGTGGGTTTGCTGTAGGGCTGCACTGAATATTATAGCATGCACGCACAGATGCATGCCCACGTGCACACACACACACACACATACAGTAATCACAGGCTAATGTAAGGTTGTAGTTGCGATTGTGCTGGTAAGACGGACAGTTCAAACACAGATTTAGAGCAATATTATAAAATACTAAGAATAAAAAGTTATGTCTTTGGGAGGAAGTTGTCAAAGACACTAAAACAAATTAGGAGCGAAGGAACATTCTGCTCTCAACTACAGCTGGTGTAAACACACACACACACACACACAAGCACAGACAGTATCTCAATAGAAACTGGGGGAAATGAAGACATACGCGACAATCAATAATATGCAACAGAAAAATAGAGACGCAGTGACATTTGTAGGAAGTGAGAGCGATCAATAACATCTTAGAGACCTGGACATGTCGGTCGTTTTTAGAACAGAGCCCTCTCTTTAGTGTCTCATTGAATGAGAATGATCAATGCTGTCAATATGCTGCAGCGCAAAGAAATCAATCACCTAGAGAGCTCGACAGGCAGTGCATTTGAGGGTCATTATTCAAAGTTTTAAAACAGAAATAGAAAAAAATCAATACAAATCACATTAACTGCATTGTGACTTCAACTTGCTTCTCCAATATTTGGAAGCTCCCCCCCCCCAGCATTGATTACTTTTGGATATGTTATGCACGTAACCTGCAAATGTAAGCCTGTGCTGTGGTTGTGGACATACGTTGCCATGGACGACAGCTCCAGCTACAGTATAGGGTAGAAATGCAACATGAATGTAAAGTGTCTGTGTGCAGAAGCTGCTCCTCCCTCACTGCAGCCCAATGCCGCCCTCTGGTGGCGGAGATACAGCACTGCAGCTTCAAACACTGCGCTCTGCATTACACTGACTTAAATACAATAACATTTAAAAAGGTTTGGTTTTTTCTAACCCAAATTGAGGGTTTAAGAAAGAAGTCATATCTCAGCCCTCAGGGGAAAATGTGTATAAATACAATTAACACATTGAGGTTGTCTTACATCATTCTAAACAGGAAATGACTGATAACCTCAACACCTATGCTGGGAAATACAAACAATCCCAACAATTTATTTAAAAGCATAAAGAGCAGAAGGACAATGCGCTACTGGTTCATTGATCTACGTGAAAATACAATTAAGAAAATACAAAGAGGTCATGTTTCAGCAGTTAGACCCAGTGGTCCAAAGAGGGAAAAAAGATCATACCATGATAACCGTCATACCTGAGCGAACAGCCAAGAGAACACCAGGTATGTCTTGATATCTTAGAATCTATGTGCAGTGAGCAGGGAAGTGGATTTTCATTCTGTAGAGGGGCTTTACATACATTAAGAGATATGGGTATTGCATTGAATTTGCAGGGAAGCTCTTGCTCTAAGACCTATTTCTTACAACTAACGACAGGCTAACTGCATAGGATAGGATCATTCAGACTCTACTGTGTTGGGCTATGGTATATACTGAAGGAGATTTTTATTATTTGCTCTGGAAGTAGAAAACAGAACAATAAACTCAAACAGACACAAATGATTGACAATGTTGGCACACACACTGGACTATATTTTACTCAAGTTAAAGTACAAATGTATGGGTTTTTTTGTTTTTAAAGGTCAGTAAGTAGTATTAGAGTAGTGACTGCATTACATTTTGCCAAAGAAGGGTGGGTTTATGATGATATGATACTACCGTTTACTAGTCCAAATGTCCAAACCAACAGTAAATAAATGTTATATATACACACTTTGCATACACCACTTTCCTCAGGTGTGTGTGGACACCACGGCGGGTGCAACAATTAATATAATGCCACATTAATTCAATATATTCTTATGGAATCAACTGCAGAATAAAACATCACCGAAGCAGAAAACATATAAACAATATAAAGTACAGCCACAAACACCCAAGCAAAGGAGAGACTGCACCGTTATTACCATAGAAAGAGAGTGCACGCGCACACACACACACACACACACAACGTTGCTCCTCAAATAAATAAATAAATAAATAAGACGTTCACCTGAATGACGCTCTGCAGTTACATCAGGCATTATTGTCCAAAGCAGCAGAAAGTCCTCACTGAAGGTGACAGCCCCTCAGCTAACGCAGGAGTCACCTGGAGGAGCCACCATTAGCATGTTAGCTAGAAACAGCTAGCACCTGTTTCAGCATCAGTAGGTGTAGGTGTGTTTCATGTGGGTGGCGAATGAAATAAGTAATTAAGGTGTTTTGTTTATTACTGAAACGAGAACAGTGCTAGCCATAACCAATAAAGACGTAGTCCTTAATTTCATTGCATTATTGTGCATTTGTTGAGGCTACTGTTCATTAAATGCTACACCCACCAGGTGTGTGTTCGACCAGTGAACGTAAACATTACTTTTTTCCCCAAAAACTTTATTTACAACAAAGACGTATAACAAAAATAGCCATGAAAACATTATTTATTTTGTATTAACTTTGTACAGGTGCACTAATTGTAAACTTTTGTTGTTTTGGCAAGCAATATAATTCAGTTTTCTTCTTTTGTATTTATTTTATCTATTTATTCTGTATTTTTCTATACAGTGCTTTTACGATAACAGTGGATGATTCATGTGATTCATGTTGACTGAATTTTGAACGTGCCTGTATACTATTTATCTTGATGTTATTTCTGTTTGTGCCCTTTGCCATAGTTGTTCCTTATATGAGTCTAATGTGTGATCATACTGGTTGCTCATTATTTCTGACTCTGTGCCATTGACAGTCTGACGAGTGGAAGGTTGTTGGATGAAGAAGGGATAAACTATGTTGCCACTAAGGTGATTTGATTAATCAAGCTATTTTTTTTTATTAATTTAACTACTCTTGTCATTTATCACATCGAAAGCATCATTTATCACATTACTAATTCTGGTCTGTCGTCCCCGCAGAGCTTAAGAAAGTGCAACAATATGCAGGTTGGATATCTTCGTGTGATGTTTGTACTTGTACAGTTCACTGCAGTAAGTAAATATCTCAGAGATATGACAAATGTAGACATTTTAAGTACATTTTTGTATGTTTCTTGGCATACGTTTAATTGTTTGCCTTGTATGAGAAATCAGTTCTTATATATAAATATTATATTTCTTAAGTGTTGTCTTAAATTTGAAAGAAAATGTACTGTAAAAGTCATGAATTTCATCAGATGATGGTTAAGGAACTGAGACTTGATAAATAAAGTGAGTACAAGTGATCAGCGGGATGCAGGGTGCAGGGTTTTATCATTTAAAATAAAAAATAACCATATTATGCAACGAGAACAAGGTGATAAATTCATTCACTTTCAAATCTAGATGCTGTTATCAGCGTGACACTTATCAGAGTAATAAAAAAGGTGAATAAAGGGAATTTATAATCCCCCGCACCTGTCTGTAAGACCTTCTGGTGCACAATAGACTGTAGTAATTAATATATTTCATGATAATAATAAACTTATGTAGCACTTTTCAAGCTTAAGTATGAGATACAAAGATTAGGAACATAAAGCAGGTAGAAAGCTAATAAAAAAACAAACTAAATTTAAAACAGATAAAAGTGCAAAATATATATTTAAAAAAAAGAGCATATCAAAATGCTAAAAGTAAATGATACTAAAACAAGCACAACATAAGTATGCAATGACAATTAAGTTAAAACATTGGGAGTATTAAGGAGGCTCTTAAAAGCTGCCGCTGAGTCAGCATTTCTACAGCGCACAGCCATAAAAATCAGAGTGCAATAACAAGGGGAGGGGATGTGTGGATGTTTGGGTGTGTCGCACTGAGAGTGGGAGGGACACTTCAAGTTTCAGGAAGAGAGCAGCACCTGCTGCTGTGGGATAAAAAGCAAAGTTCATGAAGTGAAGGACTGCACTGCTCCACGTCAGAGGGAAACATGCAGAGTAAGTTCTACTTCATCTTACATGTTTCTATCAGTGATTACCTCGTTGTTGTTGTTGTTTGACTGTAGGACAAACAACTTTTAAGTTTTGTGAATCTTTTGTTAAGAAACATTTTTCTGTAGAGTTTTGTGCCATATGTTCAGTCGAAGAGTAGCAATCAGACTTCTCTCCAGTGAAACATCGTTCAACTTGTACAACTCACACACATATGAAGAAGAAGAAGTGACCAAAAGTGTAGGCTGAACGTTTTCTACAATCCTCATTAGATGTGTAGTGTTGGTGTCATCTTACATCTGAGCGCATGTGTTTGTTTGGGAAGGACAACATTTTAAAAACACAGCTACTCGTGTTACTGACTTAATGTCCTGAAGTGAAGA
Source organism: Cottoperca gobio (assembly GCF_900634415.1). Lineage (NCBI taxonomy): Eukaryota > Metazoa > Chordata > Actinopteri > Perciformes > Bovichtidae > Cottoperca > Cottoperca gobio. The sequence continues at coordinate 12,527,727 of NC_041372.1, forward strand.
TTCACTAGCTGATGAATCTTGTCTCATTTAGTAGACTAATGACGGTTAGTAAAAACTAAAAGAAAATATTTTACATGAATAACAAGTCGGCTTAAGTAATGCCTACAGCAGTGGTGGTTTGTTGTAGCTGGTGTACATTGCAAGTGGGAGTTGTGTTTTCCTTTACACCTGCAGCAGGCGATGCGAGGTAGAAGGTCCTGAGATTCTGCATTCCTCAGATACTTTCTCACCTCCCTCTGGACACAGTGACGCTCTTAAATCTACTTCCTGCTCGAGTGAAAAGCCTCTGTGTTCGCCTAACTCAAGTGGAACAGGTGCAGATTGTAGACTGAACTTTGACCCTGCAGTCAGACTAACACAAACACCACATATCCTACCGTAGGCCCGTTTCTCTCGCTGTAACGGGAAGAGTTTTGCTTTGTCACCGCCGTGGTTCACCTCAAGGTTTCCATCCCAAATCTGCACATATAGCCCGATTACTGTCAGATTGTGCCTTCAAACCACCCTCATTTCTAGTCAAATATTAAACCATGTTTTTCTAAAACTGCAAGTGCGAAAGCTCCACTGCTGTCCTGAAATGCCCTCTCGGGCAGTTTCATAGCAGTTCACATTTCTGTCACGTCTCATGACTCTGACATGAATGTGATCTTAGTGACTCATAACTGATATAAAGGTGTGAACAGCCCCCCCTGGGTGGGTGGCGAGGCAGCACAAACGTATCCAGATTTACTCTTTCTACATACATGGAGCTGGAAATCCTTGCAAACACTAGCATTTCCATGTTGCGTTCAAGGTTAGAGAGTTGCCGCTTTAATGTAGACATGTGATTAATGTGATGAAGAAACAAAGTAATCATTCTACTGTATATAAACATTTAGTATATCACAGCTGTGAGGTGCTGAAAAGCTTGAAAAGGTGCAGGTTTCCTACAGATATTTATCAGATCAGACAGGAGTCACTTGGACTCCAGTCGAGAATTTGGCAATCTGGCAATGTACCTAAAGACTTTTGCATCTAATCACATCTCTCCAATTGTCTTCCTCTTTCCTCCAGGCTCAAGCTCTCCGGGAGTCAGCCGTGCCCTCTCTGAGGACCAGTTCAGCTGCTCCATCTGTCTGGAGGTGTTCGTGGAGCCCATCACCACACCATGTGGCCACAGCTTCTGCAAGGCCTGCCTGCAGGGCTACTGGAACCACAGCAAGAAGTTCCTCTGCCCCATGTGCAAGAAGGGCTACTCCAGAAGACCCGAGATGAGCGTCAACAGGGTCCTGGCTGAAATCTCGTCCCAGTTCCAGGGGCTGATGCTGGCCGGAGGTGCTGGTGGGGCCGGGGGGTCCTCGCGGGGATCCACACTGAATCTGAGCTCAGATATGAGCCACGGCAGCACCGACAGCGGGGAGTTTGCCCGGGCTGGGGAGGTTCCCTGCGATGCCTGCATCGGAAGGAAGGTTAAGGCTCTCAAGTCTTGTGTGAACTGTCCCGGATCATTCTGCGAGGTCCACCTCAGACATCATAAAAAGGTCTGTTTTATTTTCTTTAGGATTATTACGTGAATAAATATTGGTTTTATTTCTCCTTTTTTGTCCTTGTCCTGTTTTGTGGGATTAAAAAATGCATTGATGCACAACATGAGTTTACAGTGATGCCACAAGATAAAGACTTTCACCATGCATCGTATTATGCCAAACCTCAGGATATTTATCGTTCGAACACCAAATATATGATATTATCAGAAATGCTCACAGTCCCATTCAAATTCATGATTCTCTTCCTCGTTGCACTAATTCTAGGTGAAGTCTTTGACATCTCATCGTCTGATCGAACCCACTTTCCACCTGGAGGAGAAGATCTGTAAGAAACACGAACGTCTCCTGGAGATCTACTGCCGCACGGACCACACCTGCATCTGCACGACCTGCGTCGAGGCCACGCACAAGACCCACGACATGGTCTCCGCAGACCACGAGTGGAAGAAGAAGATGGTGAGCTGCAGCCACAGATTGTTAAGTACTGACAGTAACCATAATTATTGTCGGTATTATTTAAGAAAGGCCTGTAATAATACAATATGCAAAACAATAAAAATGCTACATTTAAGTAATAATGAGATATAGTTTTGACATTAACTACATAATTTATTGGTGACACAGAAACCTTTTAATTAAATTATGTTTTAATTAAAAGCAAAAAGGCATTCTGCAAAAATGAAAGAAAAAGCTGTGTCCATATTGAATCCAGTAAACCACAATCTGGATTTGTTTTCTCGCAGAGTAATCTGGGTAAGAAGAGGTCGGAGCTCAAACATTTGATCAAGGAGAGAACCAAGAAACTGGACGAGATCAAACAATCCATCAAGGTCATCAAGGTGAGAAACAAGAGCTCGCCTGTGTGTTACTTTGTGTTGTTAATGTGTGTTATTGTGTGTTACTGCGTGTTGTTACTGCGTGTTGTTACTGCGTGTTGTTACTGCGTGGTGTTACTGCGTGTGAATTACTGCGTGTGAGTTACTGCGTGTGAGTTACTGCGTGTGAGTTACTACGTGTTGTGACTGCGTGTTGTTACTGCGTGTTGTTACTGCGTGTTGTTACTGCGTGGTGTTACTGCGTGTTGTTACTGCGTGTTGTTACTGCGTGTGAATTACTGCGTGTGAGTTACTGCGTGTGAGTTACTGCGTGTTGTTACTGCGTGTTGTTACTGCGTGGTGTTACTGCGTGTGAATTACTGCGTGTGAGTTACTGCGTGTGAGTTACTGCGTGTGAGTTACTACGTGTTGTGACTGCGTGTTGTTACTGCGTGTGAGTTACTGCGTGTTGTGACTGCGTGTTGTGACTGCATGTTGTGACTGCGTGTGAGTTACTGCGTGTTGTGACTGCGTGTTGTGACTGCGTGTGAGTTACTGCGTGTTGTTACTGCGTGTTGTTACTGCGTGTGAGTTACTGCGTGTTGTGACTGCGTGTTGTGACTGCGTGTTGTGACTGCGTGTGAGTTACTGCGTGTTGTGACTGCGTGTTGTGACTGCGTGTGAGTTACTGCGTGTTGTTACTGCGTGTTGTTACTGCGTGTTGTGACTGCGTGTTGTTACTGCGTGTTGTGACTGCGTGTGAGTTACTGCGTGTGAGTTACTGCGTGTTGTTACTGCGTGTTGTGACTGCGTGTTGTGACTGTGTGTTGTGACTGCGTGTTGTGACTGCGTGTGAGTTACTGCGTGTGAGTTACTGCGTGTGAGTTACTGCGTGTTGTTACTGCGTGTTGTGACTGTGTGAGTTACTGCGTGTTGTGACTGTGTGAGTTACTGCGTGTTGTTACTGCGTGTTGTGACTGCGTGTTGTGACTGTGTGTTGTGACTGCGTGTTGTGACTGCGTGTGAGTTACTGCGTGTGAGTTACTGCGTGTGAGTTACTGCGTGTTGTTACTGCGTGTTGTTACTGCGTGTTGTGACTGCGTGTTTTTACTGCGTGTTTTTACTGCGTGTTAGAGCCCGGAGTGACACAACACAGCGTGTTGGAAAGTTTTGGTGTCAATTTGCAGCTCCAGTGGCAGCAACAGCTGCTGTGACAATGCCTCTACAGTATCCCCAATGTGATCAAATCCACATAAATAATGTCGAGTTCAAAATTGAACACATTTATTGTTTTAAATGATAAGTCTCGTGAAAGCCATCATAAAGGAAGCCCGGTGTAGCCAAGCAGTGTAGTAGTGGTCGGTTGTGCATGTGTACGCCTACATGTGTTAAGACAGGGTGGCACTGACTGACCAATACCCACAATTTATTATCAGTCTTCTAGTTTTCCGTTTTAAACATGCATGTTATGTGTTTCAAAGTGTGTCGTGTTGCTTTCCGTCACATCCTGCATGTTAAATATTTACCCAGTCTCCTGTAATGTAGCTTTGTTTGCACTTCAAGAAGCGCTGTGATCCAGGCAAGCATGCAAAACGTGAGCAGGCTGTTGCTGTGGGGCGCTTTGGGATGAAAATTCAGTTGCAGATCACCCACCATACTGTAGTTTTACATCTTTCTCAGGCGTCGCTCTGTGTAACAAACACAACCTCGCTACAGAACACCAGACTCAGATCCATGTCTGAGGCTGTCCAACCGGTGCGACCAGGTTAAACATTCACCTGCGTTTCCCACACCCTGTTTGACATCACAGTAGCTCAAGGAGGAGAAATGACAACGTGAACGATTAAACTGCTTTCGTTTATATAATTTAAAGGATTGTAGCTGTAAAATAGCTCAAACGTTATTGAGGTTTTGAATGGTACATTTCCTTCTTATCAGCACAGGTTGAGTGAAGTGCTGCTCATTGTTTCCTGCTTGGTGAAATTTTCCAAAAAAGTAAATACAATGAGGATCATGTTACCAGAGATAGATAGACTTTGAGATAAAGACGATGCATCACTGAATTCTTCAACATTTTGAAGAGGAAAATGAGTTTGCAATATAAACTTTATATTAAGGAAATTAAATGGTATCTTTATACACTTCTATTACACTATACTTGTGTATATTTGTTGGAGAATAAAACTGGATATTGGAGTGTTATATTGAGACCTACGTAGGGTAACTTTAAGATAAAGAGCAGGGGAGTTCCTACACTTCTTTGGGGGGGAGACGTAACCTGTTAGTCCAGTTTTACAAGTAGCAGACAGACACTAAGGAAACGAAGGAAGCTGTGACTACTGAAACTGCAGCGTTTCACAGGTTAATTTGTTGCACTTTAATGGTTTATTTTAGGCCTAACCCTGTTATTGACAGATGAGAACAATGTAGACAGCAGACGCTTTAAGGCGAGGCAAGTTTATTTGTAACACACCTTCAACAACAAGGCAATTCAAAGGGATTTTGTAAGACATTAAAAAAGAAACACATGACAAGATAAAATAACAGCTTTCTCGTGGACAGCAGTAAGTGATTAGTTCATCTAAGAAACTCATCTAGGTTTTATAAAAGAAAATTAAATCAGTAGAGGCACAAACATCTTGTCTTTAAGTCTACAGTACAGATTAAGCTCCAAAAGGTGCTCAAGCCTACATTTCCCACAATGCAACTAATAATTGTGTCGTTCAATTCTTTCTGACTGCACCGTCAGTTTGTAATGCATACTTCCTGTTTTACATTTCTAGTCTTCAAGCGCAAGCTGAGAAAACCTTGATGACATCACTGTGACATCATCAGGGTTATTTTGTCACCTTTAGAAAGCTCCTTCAAATCCACAGAAGAAATAAAACCTGCAACAGTTTTCACAGACTGTTGGGTTACTTTTGAGTTCAAAGTCAAATCCTTCTTGAGACAAACTTCACTGACAGTGATTTTGACAGCCCAACGTATTCACAATCCCCTCCTCTATGTCCCCCCCCCCCCCTCCTTTGCAGGCCAGCTCTCAGAAGGAGTTGGAGGAGAGCTGGCAAGTGTATGCGGAGCTGCAGCGCATGGTGGAGCAGAGTCAGGCGGAGTTGGTGGAGCTGATCGCCAAGAGGCAACGTGAGGCCGAACGTCACGCTCTGGAACTGGCCCGAGGTTTGGAGAACGAACTCAGCCAACTGAGGAGCAGGAGCAACGAGCTGGAGGCCTACGCACAGACCCCGGACAAAGTGGTCTTCCTTCAGGTAGGAGGGACTTTCAAGTGACACAATGTTGGTCCAGCTCTAGAAATGCTCGCGTTATAATTACGGCCACTGGAGGTTGTTTTTCATGTGCAGGTGGCACATTTAGCTGTGAATAAAGAAAACTTCAAAAAGTTGAAAAGTTTCTCAAGGACTTTTGGACTAACCCATTTTGCAACAACAGGAAATAACGTGAGATGCATGTCAAATTTCAAAGTAAATACATGTTGGTGTTTTCCCGATGCGACTGGAGCCACACGGGCAGCACTCCACCAGCTTCTCTCCAGCTCTTGGCGTTTCTCTTCCATTTCTTTCATTACTATTGATGATCAATATTTGAAATCAAGACCACACTCCAACTGAACATTTAAAAATGCATGCTGGCATATTGAGTATTACTTCATTAGTCAGTTTTCTAGGGTGTAGCCTACATACACAAAACACTTAATATGCATTTAGGACAGCGAGGGAGCTAATTAGTTCAAATCCTGAAGACAGAGCCGTGCACGCTGCTGCTGAATTTCCAATAACATTAATGCAAATCTGATAGACATCCACCTTAACAGACTTTATAATTATTAATAATGTTGCCAACCAAGCCGGAACTATATATATATTTAATACTGTCTCTCTTTCTATCAGCATTATTCACATAATATCCAATTATCCAGTGGACCTCCATGCCTGCATCAGCTGCAGTTGCTAGGAGATTTGTAAGGGAACATCAAAAGCCTCTTCGAATAGAGCCAGCTGTTCTGGAAGTTCCCCCTCGTGCATTTACCCTGGACTGTTTATGTAGATAAAATGTTGATTTTCTTTCATGAAAGACGTCTTTGAAGTTTTTCCAGATAGTATGAGAGGAAGCAAATCAGGCATGCAGCCGCACATACCCAATGCTGTGATGAGAGAGTGCACAGACAAACGCACTGTTCTGTATCTCTTCTGATATGCACTTATTAACTTTGATTTATAGAGACACATTTGCACACTGTCAAGGTTGTTTACCCCAGTATAAATCATATTTAGTGTTTTCACGATTACTACATGTTAGTTTATTCCTACCTTACTTAACCCTTAGTGTCTCATTTCCTGTAGAACCTGGCGACGCTGACGCCCCTACCCGAGCCCACCGATTGGTCGGCGGTCAGCATCAACACTGACCTCTACCTGGGAACCATCCGCTCCTCCGTCAGCAGCCTCATAGACAAGTTCCACGAGGAGCTTAAGAGACTGTACAGCAAAGGTGAGGGCTTACTCTGTTACGTTAAAGTGTGATTTTTAAAAGATGTGTCAGGAAATAAAACAAGTAAAGGAAGGTTTCCATGACACATTGACACAATACAAGAAACTATGGCTGTAAAAACTTGAATGAATCATTTTATTTTGTTAAGACAACAATAACTAAGCTTCATAATGAGAAGCTATTGTACTGTATTGTTAGGTGTTCCTGTTATTTTGTCCATCCCCTTTACTACAAAATGTCACACTGTAAATGTTATACTTACACTCCTTTTACTAATAGACATGCATGGATTAATTTGTGCAAATTCTTATTCAGAAAACAAAAGTTTTGAATAATTTCAAAATAAAAGTGTGAAACTAAACAATATTCCTACAGCTTGCGCTGCTTTTGGTTGATTTAAAGCCAAGTTACAATAAAAGCCATCCTTCCTTGTTTAATATCAACCACAGGGATATGTAGGTCACTGTACGAGCACTTTGAAATAGAAAAGTGACTCATCATTGCACCAGCACCCCCCACAACACTCACACATTCACACATACAAGATGGTCAGGACAGATGGAGATAGTGTTGATGCCACAGTTCACTCACTTGGAATCAGCGGAGACGCCACAGCGGAGAGCTGACTGACAGCAGCACATGTCTCTAGCATTTACAGCTCTGGATTAGATACATGTTTACCACCCACACGTGCCATCTGCTTTGACTTTGACTCTTTGGCTGAATGACTTGCTGACTTTGACTTGGTCTCTCTCTCTCTCAGAGCTCCGGAAGGTGCAGAATTATTCAAGTGAGTAAGACTTTAAATAGTCAGTTTGGTGATCAGCAGTTTCTACTTGTGCTTTTTTATTTATTGTGATTTTTTTTTTTAACTTAACTTAATGTTCACTTCACCAAATTGCCCACAGGATGGCGCCACTTCCTCACAGCAAGCTCGATCCAGGGGCATGTGGCCAATTTAACGTTGTAGCATTTCAGAATTTTTACTCCAATTTTTGTCGTACTATAAAAATGGGTCTATGTATACCATGTAATTAACAAATATTTATTTTCTATCTTGTATAAGATTATAACTTGTGTGCACAAGATTTATAAAAACAAACCCTTTTCCTTCCTTTGTCGGTCTTTACACCTGACTTCCTCCTTTGCGACCATCATAATAAGTGTAACAATTTTGAACCTCCCAGCGGTAATCCAGTTTACCAATAGATGATTATAACCTAATGAGTCAATTACAGTAGGGGAAGAGTAGGGCCTTACCACCTCTATGCTGCCAATGATAACGGCCATTTAATTGACTGTCAAAGCGTGCGTCTTCCACCACTGAAACCTTGTTTTGGGTAATATCTAGTGATATACCTTTTGAGTCCAATCGTGATGCGTTTTTGGGGGGATTACAGCCAATTTCAGAAGGAACTCAATCTTTTAGATGATGTCTTTTTCACTGTTGCATCAAGCAGACATGTTCAGGCATAGACCATCCATTATTGTGATAGTAGAAATGTCTTTATATAGTATTCTGCTGTTCTCTGTCGTGTCCAGGTGAGGTCATTTTGGACCCTGCCACGGCCCAGAGGAACCTGATTGTGTCCGATGACGGCCGCCAGGTGAGATATGAAGAGCGTAAAACCGCCCACACTGAGAGTCTCAAACGCTTCAGCCCTGCCCTCTTCGTCCTTGGGCGAGAAGGTCTCAGTTTCGGGCGACACTACTGGGAGGTGGACATGGGGCGCAAGACGTCCTGGACGCTTGGCATGGCCAGCGCCTCAGCCCGTCGCAAGGGTGAGATCAAGCTGAATCCTGAGGGGGGATACTGGTGCCTGTGGCTAAAGAATGCAGAGGTGAAGGCTTTGGCATCGTCCCGCCTGCCTCTACTGCTGTCGACCCAACCGAATAAAGTGGGGATCTTCTTGGATTATGAAGGAGGCCAGATTACTTTCTACGATGTGAAGGCGCGTCTGCATCTCTACACCTTCGTCGATACCTTCAGCGAGAGTCTGTACCCAATCTTCAGCCCCTGTCTCAACAAGGAGGGGAAGAACTCCTCACCTCTCATTATAACCTCTGTTAAACACTCCTGATAGTCAAGTCAACAGAAAATCAGCTTTTGTAACATCTTTAGGTCAAAAACAGTGTGGCGCATAGTGCCGATACATATTTTTCATACATTTGCCCTTTTATTTTTGTCTTAAGATATGATTTGACAACATGAAGACAGTTTTACTTGTTTGCAAAGCACTTTCTCTCAAACAACTTTCAATATAATGAAATAAAAACAAAGCAAGTCATTGTGCGTATCAAAACTGCCCACTGCAACAACTTTCTCATCATATGGGCACATTATTGCATTTACTCAAGTAGAATCAGGCTCAACACAGATCCTATAAAGACACTGAGCCACAGTTTCAAAACAAACAAACTGTGTTGCCAGTGTGTGTTGGGATCAGAGGAAACAAAAATGTAGATGGTATTTTATTGACGGACTACATATTACAGAGAAGTGTATTTACAATTTGGTTAATCAAAAGCATCCAATAGTTCCTTCATGCTGTATACTCTTATCTCAGATTGTACATAAATAAACAGATATATTGGTGTAAAAACATGTGGAGGACGAGAGTGGTTTAGCAGACGTACAGTTAGAGGTTTAGGCTGGGGGGCCAGATGAGAAACTTTTGTACATACTGTAGGACTATGACATCGTTTGCAATGGGCATTTATTTTATATGCATGTTGATCCAGGAATGTTTCAAGGACCTTGAAACAATGTTCTGTATTTCTATATCAGATGTTTGCTTTTGTACCTTCTTTCCGAACATGTTTATTAAAGATGATCAATCACAAACAAATACAGAATCAACCTTTTTCTTTTTTTCTTCGACATGTGAAGGAGAAATTTGAGTGTTAGCTTCTTCCTCTGAAAGATAAGAAAGAAAGAAAGAAAGATATGACTATACCTTTTATAAAAAAAAAAAAAAAAAACTACAATTATAGCCATAACAGATCAACACTGACTCCACTGTAGGAGAGTTAAAGCCAGTCCTCCTGTGAGGGCCATAGCCAGGGGGTATAAATTTGTATCTGGGGTAAAAAGAGAGGGAGGGGGGTAGTATATTTTGGGTGTTAGGTGTGTGTGTGTGGGGGGGGGGGGGGTTGGAGGTGGCAGTGGTTATAGCCTGTCTCATGTATCAGTGCACAGTGGAGCTTTGAGGCAGCTGCTCTCTGGTGAGTGTCCCCATATCTCTGCTTTTTCTGTCGTCTCTTCGTCCTCTCCTGCGTTTTAATTTTTATACCCTCACATCTGCTTCTCTGTGCTCTCAGGGGAGTGTTGTTTGTGTTCTTTTTTATTACCATTTGGTTGCTGTGACCTGAGCAAAGGACTTTTTTCTTTTGCGATCAGTTTAGTACAGATTCAAGAGAAGACATCAACTGTAGCTACATTTTTGTATTTTTTGAGGCACGGTGTTTCCATGTCAAAAATAATCCAGATTATTCTTTGTTAGCAGCGAAGCACAGCAAGACAGGTCTCTGGCTAGACCAATATTTTTGGAAAGATGTTAATCCGGTCTGCTGTGGATACCTAGGCCTCAAGCAGAGAGCTGCTTGAGTTACACGTCAAACTCACTTAGTTTCACACATACTGCCTTTAGATTAATTACACAAGCATTATATACGTAAATCAATGTTAGACCCAAATGTTTAAAAAGCAAATATATGGAAGGTCTGAAACAACACAAAAACATTTATTGTTGACAATATTTCCAGCAGATATTAGCTCATTACAAATGTATTGGTATATGTCAGCAAATAATGAATATGTGCTGTGAAAAAATATGTTACTTACTTTGAAACAATGTTGCCATTACATCGCTTGTCCACCAGGGACAGTGACAAGTTATATCTGTATATCTTGATCTAAATGTAAGTAATCCTTCTCAAAGGTGTTATGAGTTTATATTAAAATTGAATATATCTATATTATAGATATAGATATTTTTCTCACAACCCAATCAGAGCAGTGTAGGTTTTTTCAAAGGGGGGCTTAAAGAGACAGGCGTGAAAACGGAGCGTTTCAGAGAGAGGGTGAATACAGGTATATTCAGAAAAATAATGTGTTTTTTGAACAGTAAAGCATCTAAAAATGCTCTTGTAGAAAACCCAAAATGCAAGTATGAACCTGAAAATCAGTATAATATGTCACCTTTAAAAAAAAGAATACAACAAACAATACAAACAACACTCCCCAAAGACTCACAAGGGCTCAATTATTACAGAGAAAATCTATATTCTCAGATATTTGGCTTGCATTTGTAATAATAAATGAGTCCTGTCATGCTTTGCTTTGTGAATCTGCATGAAAATGACCCTAAATAAAGTCCCGCCATCTAACCCCAGCAACCTCAATATCACAGCAGGTTTGATGCCCCATTCAGAGCCTGGTTGCTTGCGTTGAAAATGACCCTGCCTCTCCGCCGTGCAGGAATGGCCACCACTGGGAACCTTTCTGAAGAGCAAGTGCATTGCTCCATCTGTCTCGACGTCTTCACTAACCCCGTGTCCATCCCCTGCGGTCACAACTTCTGTCAGGGCTGCATCCTGGGATACTGGAAAACTAGCCCTTTGTACCAGTGCCCTATGTGTAAGAAGTCTTTCTACAAGAGGCCTGATATTAGCGTCAACACGGTCCTGAGGGAAATTGCAGAGCAGTTCAAGGAGATCAGGGTTAGAAGTGCGGAAGAACAAGTGAGTGAGGAGTTGGCAGAAGAGAGAGAAAAGAAGTGGACAATGGAAAGAAGGAAAAAGGAGGATGAGGAGAGGCTTTTGGAGAATGATCAGAATCAGCAGCTTCTGGAGGAGGTGAAGCAAGAGGAGGAGAGGAGTAAGAAAGAGACACTAGGAGAGAAACAGCTTCTACCAGAGGAGTTACCACCGCTGATCCCCCCTGTGTCAGCACCCAGAACCTCTCCTCCACCCTCACCCGCACCCCGAGCCACAGCTAAGAGGCCGCCTCCACTGCCCCAAACATCACCCCCACCGTCACCTCAGATCCCTGCTTCTTCATCCCCTCCACCTACCTCCTCTTCACTCCCACTTCCTTCCTGGGAGGAGGTCCTCTGCGATGTTTGCCTGGGGGACGGCAGGCCAAAAGCAATCAAATCCTGCCTCGTGTGTCTCACTTCCTACTGCGAGGAGCACCTGACGTCTCATTCCGCCAGGTTCACCAAGCACAAGCTGATAGAGCCTGTTGCTAACATGGAGGACAGGATGTGTCCAAAGCACGAGAGGCTCCTGGAGCTCTTCTGTAAGAAGGACCAGACCTGTGTGTGCGTGCTCTGCACCGAGACTGACCACAGGGCGCACTACACTGTCCCTGTGGAGAGAGAATGGATGGAGAAGAAGGTGAGACAATTTGATCAGAAATCTTGGTTTGACAAATGCTAGAGCAGCTTTCAAGGATTCCTGCTGACTCTGAATTACAGTTGTGAAGAAGCAGTGAGATTGTCATCTTCATTGTTGGTTAGTAATATGATTAGTTTTTCCAGTACCGAGTAGTGTTAGGCACTGGTTCCCAACCTGGGGGTCCCAACCTCCACTAGGGGTCGCCAAAGCTTCGTAGGGGGTCGCATTGCCTTCTTAATCTAAAGGGGCGTAGGACAACGTTTAAAAATATACAGTTGGCCTATATATCAATATTTCATTAATTTCTGTGAATACAAATAATTTTTAAATCCATTATTATATAAAATACACTGAAGACCTGGACACTATATTCACAGAGCTTCCCCTCCCTGCTAAACAGCCCCGTCCTTGCATTAGAAAAGTATGCAGTTGAAACAACTACAAAAAGCCTATGTATATGATAAAAATAAAAATAGTTAAAAATACAGACGGAGAATTGTAAAACTTCCTAAAAATAACAGGAAAACTCATCTCTGATGGAAATAATCTGCTCAAAATTCATCAAAATTGCTCGTTTTACACAAACCTGCAGTTATTGCAATCACTGTTTGGGTTAATTGTACAGTTTATCAGTTGTTCGGCACTGTTATTGTTATACATTGAATATCATATTGAATACCCATAAAATATGTCACTTTGGGGTCATCGGTTTTCTCCATTTTCCTTCTGTCCATACTAAAATGGGTTTTTCACATCCAAAAAACATGTTTGTACTCTTGCATTGTAGTTTGGATGGCAACATCTATTTTTTATTCATTATCCTTCCCAGGAAACTGTAACGAGCAGGAATTTTAAGAAACCACAATATTCCTGTGTCATGCAACAATGCCGTTTTCAGTGTTCAGAAAAGATTTAACCTTTAACCTGAATGTAATTGCACTCCATGCAACACGTTTGAGGTTAAAGCCTGATTATTTATGTTTCCAGAGAGCAGCTTTACCACTTAGTAGTGTTAATAGGAATTACACCCGTCATAATTTCATGTCAAATCATTTCCTGATGGGGTGCATGGGAAGTTGTCTTCATATCAGCGAGCTCCATGGTCCATGCCAGAAGCTTTTGCCCCCAAAACCAGGACAACAATTACAACAGTAAAAGTAAAGATGGAGATATTTGTGTCTCTCAGGTTATCATGTGCATGTCTGTCATCAGCCTTGTTTCTGTGAAATGTTGTGCAGGCGCAGCTGAAGAGGACAGAAATAGACGTCCAGCAGATGATCCAGGACAGAGAGAAAAAGGTGGAGGAGATCAAACACTCTGTGGAAGGAAACAAAGTGAGTCCTCCGGAGATCACAGAGCTCGATCACATTCTAATACCACCAGGAAATGCATTTACACAGAATATTATTCAATATAAACGTGTGTAATTGGTCTGATTTTCAAGGCCAGCGCTCAGAGAGAGGTTGAGGAGAGCATCCAGCTCGTCTCAGAGCTGGTGCGCTCCATCCAGAAGACTCAGGCCGAGCTGGTTTTGGCCATTGAGGAGAAGCAGAGGCAGACGGAGAGGTGGGCTGAAGGACTCATCGCTGAACTGGAGCAGGAAATCACTGAGCTGAATAGGAGAAACACAGACCTGGAAAAAGTGGCTCGGACCGACCACATCCACTTCCTAAAGGTTACAGATTATTGTTGTTTTGAAGAGAAAAATTTAGGTTAAATAATGTTTTAAGATAGATCAGATTCCAATCCTTCCATGATTGAGATGTTTGGCATCTCAATTTCATGCTAGGGGTAACATCTTTGAATGTGCATCTCTTATTAAGAGTTTCCACTGTAGCTTTTTATTGCAAATAACAATTGTTTTTGTTTTCTTCCGCTGTCTTACTAAAGGGTGGTGGTAAAATTAACCTTTCCCTTGGCTTTTCTTCCACCATCTGCTTTGTGCTGTAACAACAGTGCCCTCTTCCTGTTCTGAACTGTAATGCAATCCAAAGGCACAACATTTAAAATAAACTGTAGGCTGCCAATCATTTTCAAAATAATCTTGCAATCTTGTTTGTTTATGAAGTAGTTAAATATAGTTTAGAGTACTCCAATCCAACACCTCCTGATTATTCTCCGTAGAGCTTTCCCAGCCCTGAGCACCCTTCCTTCTGTCAAAGACTGGTCTGAGACCAGTGTTCCCACTGCCATATGTGTCGGCATGATCAGGAGATCCTTGTCCAAACTGGAGGCAACGTTAAATCAAATGATCGGCAAACTGTCTGAAAGTGGTAGGATTTAGTTTAACGTTCAAATACATCTTTTATATGTTTTTCTGTTTGATTTTTAATTGAGAGCATCACCAGAATCAGAATCAGAATCATACAGTATATCTTAAACTCTTATATCTTTCTTGCGGTTGTTTTACAGAGATCAAGAAGATTCTGAAATATACAGGTATTATTTTACATTTGGTTTGATCTTTTCATGGTCTTGATCTCCAACAAAATAAATCCTTCATTATGTCTCGCCTTTCTGCAGTGGACGTCACTCTGGACCCTGACTCAGCCAACCCTTGGTTGCAGCTCTCTCAGGACAGACATCAGGTGAGACACCTGGGAGCATGGCAGGACCTCCCAGATCACCCTGGTCGCTTTGACACTGTGGTCATTGTCCTGGGCCGCGAGGGGTTCACGTCAGGGAGACATTACTGGGAGGTCCAGGTGGGGGACAAGGACGACTGGTACATGGGCGTGGCCAGGTCTTCTGTCAACAGAAAGGGCAGGATATCCATAAGCACGACACAAGGCTACTGGGCTCTGGCCATGAAGAAAGGCCAGGGGTACCTTGTGTCAACAACCCCTCCAATACCGCTCCCCCTCGACCCCAAGCCCAAGCGAGTGGGTGTGTACGTGGACTACGAGGAGGGGCAAGTGTCCTTTTACGATGTGAAGGCTTGGACCCATATTTACACATTCAAAGATACGTTCACAGTGAAGATCTTGCCCTTTTTCTACCTGTACTGCTGCGATAAAGCCTCTGATACCATCGTGATCTGTCCTGTGAATGACAAAAGCCCGATCAAGCAAAGCTAAGTACAAGTTTGACAGTAAAAACAGCACTGAAAAAATCTTTATGAAATTGAAAACTGATTGTATTTTGTTGTAGCCGCCATACTAGTTTTGATGAAATCCTGTGTTTTGTATATTTATTACATTATATAGGTATAGGGTAGCTCTAAAAATATATTAATTGTACACCTTACATATTCATAACGGTTAATAGAAGTTTCATAAAACCTTAATTAAAGGGATAGTTCAACATTTCTGGAAACTTCATATTAATTTTCTTGCCGAAGGTTGGATGAGATCATTACAACTCTCATGTCTGTACACTGAATATAAAGCTAAGGCTAATTAGCGTTTTTCTGCAATGCAGTGCAATATGAGTACCCGGGTGGCACTTCTCACCCTCAACGGTCACCATCTTGGCTACGTAGTGGAAAGGGAGGCCCCAGCAGCAGTTGCGGTTGTTTATATGTTATACATGTGTTTTTTCTCTCTCTAAGTAACACCATACTGTTGCAGGTATAAGCCTTCAGTATGTTTATTGGGCTAATTTAGCAGTCTGTAATGATTTATTGCCGCGAAAGGTAACGCAAATGCTAGCTAGCTAGCTAATAGTGGCTATCGTGATTTCCGGAAAGTGCACAACAGACGTGTACGATTTGAGACAACACTACCCTGTCGAAATTCACGCACTACGCAAGTAGATAGTGTACACAGTGTAGCCTACTAACTGAAGTATCCAAATTGAGACACAGCCTTGAACTAGCAGGCAGTTAGCTTAGCGAATTAGTGAACTTTAGAGGTGCTGGACAGAGCCAGGCTAGCTGTTTCCCCCTGTTTCCAGTCGTTTTATAAAGCTAAATATATGTACCATCCAGTTGTAACAGCGGTTTTAGTTTTCTCTTATAACTCTCAGCGAAAACGGCAATAAGCGTATTTCCTAAAAATTAAGGATTCTTTTAAATGCATGATATTTCAAAAATCAAAAGAAATTGTAGTTTCTTGATCTCTGATTTTATGATTGCATGTTAATTTTTATTTAAGTGTGATTGATGCTGCAAATGTTGTATGCTGAGTGAGTTCATGATTTATAACAATAAATGTGCTCTCAAATATTCCCAAATGTCATTATTTCTTTGTTCATTGGCTTTTGGAAAATACTGTTAAGTTTAATTTCAGTAAAATTACGTCACTTGCCTTCTAGTAACTGGAGCCACTGCAGCTCCTCAGAGCTCTTCTCAAGATGATGACTATTGAATTGTTTGTGATGCCATAAATTGCAGATTATGAAGACAGTTAGGCCTCTAGCATATTCAGAAGAACTAGTGAGTCAGGTGAGTATTTTTTCAACAAATTTAGCAGTTTCTCTGTTGTTTTCGGTTTCAAAAAACAGAACTGTAAGAATGTGATGCAGGATTAAGACATACAAGTTGATTCAGGTGAAAATTATTGATTGGGCGGGTCAGAATTCACATTGTAAACATCCTAAAATTAGACTTGATTCTAAAGATTTATGTAACTTTTTGGCTTATTTTTTTACCAAAATGTTTGTGTCTGTATTAAGTACAAGGGGAAAAAAGCCGGAAAGAACAGATATATAAAGCATATTAGAGAGATCATTGAGTGCCTCATTGCCGGAGGATCATTTCCAGTGTCTGATCTGTCTGAACGTCACACCACCTTGTAGTCACAACGTCTGCAAGACCTGCCTCAGCAGGCACTGGGACAAGAGTGATTTACGCAGCTGCCTAATGTGTCATAAAAGATTCCACGTGGGGCCTGAGATCTCCACAAACATGGTGATCGAGGAGATGTCAGTCCAAATAGATAAGAGGAAAGTTGCGACACCGGAAAGCAGTGGAGATAGACCTGTCGTGCCAAGTTCGGAGGAAGGGTTTAAAAAATGCTGAATTTTCCATGAATATTTTGCAACCACAGAGCTCACACAGTCATTAAAATGAATGCAAAGGACTCCTTATCAGGTGATAACCGATTTCACAATGCTGTCATGACACAAGTGGATTCTTTCATTTTAACATCAGTCTATGAACATTTATTGACTTTCTTCATTAGAATAAAGGAAGAATACTTTATTAACATCTTCATTTGCTTTAACACTAAAATAAACTTATTTTTTGCATTTTTGTTGCCCTTTTTTGGAGCGGCAGCTAAATTGTTATGAGGAAACATCACCTGCTTTATCGGGTGTACATGAGTTTATGAGCATCCAGGAAATGACAGGAGGCGGCCCTGTTGACAGGAGTCCAACCCTCTTTCCCAGCACTGATAGGTGTGTCTTTACCTGTCCAGCTGATAAGAGTGCAACACAACACTGCGAGAGCCTCAGGAAATACAAGCTGATAGTTACACATGAAAGGTAAGTGAGTTTTATATTTTAATTTTAATGTTCCAGTATTTATAAGTAGGCTAAAGGTTTAATCTTTTTTTGTTTGTAGTTCATGTAAGTTATGACTCAGTTTCACTTTTAGCCACTTTAGACTGTCTAATTATAAATCCAAAAACATATTTAACTTGTACTGTATGTACAAATGTAGCAATCAACTGACCACCTTGAACTAGTCTAACTAGTATCTCGATTTTGATTGACCAGTGCAATATTTTTGAAATGACCACATGGCTCTGACGTAGCATCCTCACCTTTCTTCTGAATGAAAGCCAGTCTATGATTAATACTCTTAGCTGGAAGGTTATTCAGTTCAGATGTTATGGCTTCTACTTGTTGAAGGAATATTTTCCTACTAAGAATGGACACAAAATACTTACACTGTGTAGTGGCCCAAACTTAATTATACAACAAAATATATAAAAATGTTTCTTTATTCATATATTTATTTCTGTATAATCTATGCTCTCTCCTTCCCATGTTAAAGCCTCGATAAACATGTATATAACCTCTGTAACCAACGAGCTGCTTGGTGTGTGTGTGTGTGTGTGTGTGTGTGTGTGTGTGTGTGTGTGTGTGTGTGTGTGTGTGTGTGTGTGTGTGTGTGTGTGTCTCAAGGTCAGCTATTACACATGATCTATTTTACAACTTTAGGAAGTTCCTCAGACATCAGAAATATAACGCAACATGTTTATTGGACGAACATTGCTGCACTGCTGTAAACCTCCTTTACCTGCAGCTGCTGGTGTGCAGTTTTATGGGATGAGTGCAATTAAAAAGAAGGCAGCAAGGTAACCTGCAGTGATAGCCAGGACCTGGAGCAGATCTTTCCACCAACAGCTGGAGGAAGCGTTCTCAGCGAGGCGAGCAGACATCTCTTTGATGTGGACTTGCATTGACTCAACTATTGCTGCGTCCACAACTGGATCCTGTGATAAAATTAAAGACTCTAGAAGCCTCTTATCGCAGGTCTTTCAGCACAGCCTTGCCCACTTTCTTGGTGTTCTTGTCATCCGGGCAGAATCCTCTAGTGATAGCGAGTCCTTCCATCGTCTGGTTTATTAGTCTCTTTGTGTGGGAGACCCAGTCCTCCTGCCTGCGGTTCTGGAGAGCGTGACACTTGGTCATTACTCTCACCGTCAGCAAGGTGACAAACAAGCAGAGCTGGTTCTCACTTTCTGCCCCGGTTCTGGATTCGGAGGCAGAAAGATCAGCAGACTCCGTAGATGTTTGAGGTCGATCCACGGTGACCTCAGAGTTGTTTTCCTTCTCCAGGATTGTCTCTGGTATATCTTTGTCAGATAAGACAATCTATACCATACGTACTTCAGCTGTCTTCAGTAGTCTGTGTAGTGAGATCTGATCCAGAATGTGAGAAACTCTGAGCCTCTAATGTGTTCTAGAATGTGATTCTAGAATTCCAATGTGATGTCACAAACACGTGTGAAGTTGAAATTAATTGTTTTATTTATGTCATGTTTCTCAATATGTCTCATAGCTTTCATAATGTACTTCAAAATAGTTGTTTGATGATCCTGATGCCAAACAGGAAGTCCAACATATAAAAGCCATAAAATCTGAGTTTTCAAAGTCAAATGCTTGATTAAAAAGAAAAGTAACACAACAGGAAAGACACTTTCACTTCCCAGTCGATGGGATTAACAGGAAGGTGTGAAATGTAGATTCAATCATTTCCCCCCCCCCCCTTTTTGGCCGGGTCAAAGAAGATACCGATGGAATGTGACTGAGTACTCTAATGAAACTTCAAAGAAAAGAGGTTTTTTGAGTGAATCAGAAATAACCCTTTTATTCCTGTTGTCGTTCTTACACACGTTCAGCTGTTTTGGGATTCTGCCACCAGAGATAAATTGATAAAGAAGTTCTGTAATTCATATGTTATATGTTCATATGCTAATACAAGTTTGTTTTCTCTTCAGATATACTGTAATCAACAATCAATGGAATACACCATCATGTGTGCGTGCTGATACCACACCAAATCGGGCCACGGGTTGCATGCATGTTTGTGCACACACATGCAAAGTCTAATGTCAGAGCCTCCTAAGTGCTGCATCTGTCTGGAGGAGTTCAGCAACCCTGCTTCCCTACCATGTGGACACTGCTTCTGCCTGGGCTGTATAGGTGAATACTGGAGGATCCAAGGGTCCTGTCAGTGCCCCCTCTGCAAGGCCTTTTTCCCCACCAGGCCACAGCTCAAAACAGAACAAACACTACTTCCTGGTCGCCGGACTGAGGAGGCAGATATGCCTTTAAAAGCTGGTGAGGTTCTCTGTGATTTCTGCCCGGGGAAGCATAGAGCAGTCAAGTCCTGCCTGGAGTGCCTGGCCTCATACTGCGACACTCATCTGGAGCCACACTACCGGAGTGAAGATCTTGGGCGCCATCTTCTGATCAGTGTGGTGAAGAACCTGGAGGACTCTGTGTGCAGACTGCATGGGAAGCAGTTAAACAGATTCTGTAGGAGTGATCAAACGTGCATCTGTGCCATGTGCTCCCAGACAGAACACAGGGGCCACCATATTATTTCTATCAACAACGAAGCAACAAAGAAGAAGGTATAGTCTAATAAAAGCACCACATTAAAGAGTTCAGCTATTTTTGAGTAGCACTTGCAGATTTTGACCTTCAACCTAAAATCTTGAAACTCACTGACAAAAGGTCTGTTTTGCATCAGCTGTCAAAGGAATATAAAATCAAATTAGCATCAGTGTTGGCGGTATATATATATATATATATACATATATAGAACAACGTTAATTACACTGTGTCTGCAGCTTGACACATTTCACCGCAGCTTCGCTGTTTTGTTTTTTTCACAGGTTAAACTAAAACGGAGAAGGATGAAACTTCAGCAAGTGATTCAAGAGAGACTGAGTAGAGTTGAGAAAATCAAGCTCTCTTTAGACCTCAGTGGAGAAAATCCAAAAGATGCCTGGACACAAAATAAAGAGCTCATCAGACAACTGGAGGAAGAAATCTCGGAGCTGCAGAGCAGAAACACGGAGCTGGAGCAGCTCTCACAGACTGAAGACGACCTCCACTTCCTACAGGTCTGCGTCATAGCCGGAAGTCAATGAAATCACATTTTTTTTGAATACGCAATATTTACACTAGTATATATAATGCTATATATATATAACACTAGTCAACAACCACAGTTTTTTTCAGTTTGTCTCTCTTGTCTCTGCAGACATTTCTACATGCTGCTGTTGACGATTCACCTTCAAGAACATTGGAACAAACCTTTTTCTATAGTGGTTAAATTTAACATAAACACTGGGAAACTAACAAAATCTACCTCAATATTTTATAAATAAATACAATATTTAATTGATTTACATTTATGACAGTGGTTTTAATCTTCCCAGCTAACTTTACACCAGAAAGCAAATAAAAGCATATTTCCCAAAATGTCAAACTTTTGCTTTAACAGTTTCATTGGAGGATTCCCTGCTGAAATGTTTAATAATATATTTTTTTGTACAAATAAAATATTAATTAGGATTTCATTCTGTCTATGGCAATTTAAAAAGTCACCTTGATCCTGGGTGTGGCCAAAAGCGCATTGAGAATATATTGTATGAATGTAATTTATGCCTGGGTGGATGATGTGATTCATTTTAAGGATAAAGTGAATTTGAAATAGTTCAGGGTTTTAATGTTTCATCTTTTTTTCCTTCCTTTGGACGAATGAATAAAACACTGTAAATACGCTTTTGTTGCAGTTTTTCTTTTGCCTCAAAAAACTGATAATGAAACTGAAAATGAATCACTTTCAGTCCATCAGTGAAACATCAATACACAGAGTTGCAAACATGAAACCTCAGTGAGTCCAACATTTCCTCTGTGTGAACTCAACATGGAACAGATCATTTGGTTGCTCATTTGCACGCCTACTTTCCTCTTTCAGAGAAGGAAGTGGCAGGCAGGGCCTTTAAACAGAAATGAAACTTAACAGAGGGAGGACGGCCCAGAGGAAGGACACACACAGATACACATACACACGAAGTAGGAGTGGAGAGAGAGAAAGAGACAGACGCTTGTGAGATACGCATCTCAATAGCTAAAAGGTAATACTACATTCATCTATATTATATTACTTTCTTTTTGTTTTTTAACATTTGTAAGTTGACTACTGGTATTACTGTACAATGTCAATTACTTAGTTGTGCAAAGGAAAACTACAGTGTGATCATTTTAGGTGTTTTAGACTGGGTTATTTCTTCACTATAGTTTGTTCCTATACACACACACACACACACAAATGCCCAAGGCTTAATTATCCAGTGGGTGTGTCACAGGTAATACCTTAGAGCTACAACAGTGTCAGAGTGTGCTTTTTTATATGTTTTCTTTGCTGTTCAGAAAGAAATATGCTTTGTCGTCTTGACTTTCAAGTGCAAAAGTAAATATTGAGACATAAATCGCTCATTTGAAATACCTGTACAAGCAAATATGTGTCTGGTGCCCTGGCTGTTCATCCAGTTTCTTCTCATAATAGAGTTTAGTAACCTCTGATTTTCAAACTGGAAAGGTAGATATAGAGATTTATTTTCTCACTCAGAACACAATCCTGGTTGGAGAAAGTGAAGTGAAGAAGTGAAGAAATCAATCAATTAAACGGCAATCTTTTCAGGCCTCTGAAACTACAAGGTTTCATTTTCTTCATGGATTAGCAGAAAACTATACAAAGCAATACTAGGAGTAAACATTAAAGAGTTGCACATTATAACTAAGGGGGATTAAGGTTGATAACATGTGTGTTGAATCTGTTTGATTCAATTGTCAGCTTTTATTAAGCAAGTACTTAGAGCATAAATATAGCACAAATATGTTAAACTGTGACGAAATAGCACATTCATCCTTTTTTAAAAGGGAAGTTGAATCAAGCAATAATCACAACGTTGCTCAATACAATAGACTCAGGGCTTTTGTTGCTACAACCTTACTTGGTCTGGTATGACCGGTAGCTTCTGTCACCTGTAGCAACAATACCCAGTGTTCGACAAAAGCTATATAGTCTCTTTGCTTTAAGTAATCAGTTATTAATTGAACATTTAGATGCTCAATGAATACGCGAGGAAAAAGCAAAAAAAAGGAGCTTTAAAATGATACAAAGTATATTACATTTCTAATTGACTAACCTCATGATGTTCTCTTCAAGCAGATATGGCCTGCGCTCAAGCATCACCCAGCGAGACCCTCTCACTCGAGAAGCAACTACGATGCTCTATCTGCCTAGATTCATTTGTGGATCCTGTCACTACAGCTTGTGGCCACTCATTTTGTAAGCAATGTCTGGAGCGCAACTATATCCTCAATGACATAGTGTGCCCCCTATGCAAGGAGCTACTGACGAAAACCCCCAAAGTGAACATCGTCCTGAGAACCATTGTCGAACACGTGAAAAAGACCCTGAAGGAAGATGATGATACGTACACTGGGGCGCCCGGCGATGTGGCCTGTGACATCTGCACGGAGAAAAAGCGGAAGGCTATGAAGTCCTGCCTTGTGTGTCTTGCCTCGTATTGTTTGACCCACCTTGAGAATCATTCTTCAACTGAAAGGTTGAAGGGCCACAAGTTGGTGGAACCTGTGGAGAACCTGGACGAGAGGGCCTGTCTGAAGCATGGACGCCCCTTGGAGCTGTACAGCAAGAAGACGGAATGTT
Organism: Cottoperca gobio; assembly: GCF_900634415.1. NCBI lineage: Eukaryota > Metazoa > Chordata > Actinopteri > Perciformes > Bovichtidae > Cottoperca > Cottoperca gobio. The sequence continues at coordinate 12,551,120 of NC_041372.1, forward strand.
GCATTTGTGTGAGCTGTCTGGAAGAAAATCAGGAGGGGGTTGTTTCTACTGAAGACGAATGGGACAAGAAGAAGGTGAATCAACATATTGTCTTTTGATTCTTGACGGTACTGTATATTTACTTTATATTGTGGTATGATGGGCAAATCGATCGAACACACCAAAAAAGGTCCACAAATGACGTAACAAGGTTTGAAGTTGGGATATTGACTCGCTCTTTTTATTCACTGCAGGTCAAGCTTGAACACACAAAGGGAGACTTGCAAGAGAAAATTAAGAAGAGAAAAACACGGGTGGATGAGATTAATACATCTCTAAAGAGCTGCAAGGTAAGCTGCAAGAGAAAAAAATATTACTGAGCGTATGTTTACCTGGATTGAAAAACCAATCAGATCAATCTTTCAAAACTGGCCGAGCAAGTTTCCCAACAGTCTGGCAGTTAAACGGAACAACTGTTTAATATACAGAGTGTCCTTCACAAGTGATAATGCTGCTTCCTGGGCCCGTTGGTGCCATTTTCTTTTTTACCTAATCAAAGCGCAATATGTTCTGGGATACGTAGCATTTCTGCAAATTGTGTTAAAATCAAACCACAGGTGCAATTCATAAGACAGAAAGAAAAGGTCAATTCTCAAATAGACAATGCTTGCCCTAACCATAACCTATTTTCAGGACCAGCTGGACAATGATTGGTGGGAAATTGAGTCTGTGTTCACAGCTGTGATTGCCACTGTGGAGGAAGCCCAAGCGGCAGCTCTTAAGCCAATAAAGGAGAGGAGGGAGGTTGTGGAAAAAGAGGCAAAATACATCAAAGAGCAGTTGGAAGCAGAGATCAAAACACTTGAGAAAACCATCTCTGAGCTGGACGATATATCTGCGCTTGAGGATCACATCCTTTTCCTTCAGGTGAGAGGAATGATACAGGAGGCCCATGTGTTCAACGGATGAAGAGAATGCGTGTCTTTTGAAGAGCTGCACAACAGTCCAGCTACTGTGGCTTGTATCATTAGATCTTTTTCTCTGCTGTCAGTTTTCCTGCCTGTTGGTTAATCTCCTCACTCTTTCTCTTCCTTCGTCTCAGAAGTACCCATCTCTTCAAGTCCTGGACAACCTCAAAGACTCGACAGAGGTAGAGCTCGACACATCACTGTCTTTTGGCACCATGAGAAAAACCACAACAACCATGTTGGAACAAATTCAACAGCAACTGGACAAACTGACATCCACTGGTAAAAGTTAACTCATGGTTGTAAAGGTTAAAAGCTAAAATGTTGACTTAATTGATTTAAACAATTTCTTTACTTCACAGAACTTGAGAGAGTTGCAAAGTTTACAGGTACGTGATTTAATGTGCTTCTTCCTTACAATATCTCTTAAAAAATAGACTTTTCGGTTCAGATCTTTTAATAATCTCCAACTTGTAATTAACAGTTGATGTAAAGCTGGATCCAACTACTGCGCACCGTCGCCTTGTTCTTTCTGATGATGGGAAGGAAGTGAAAGATGATGGGGAGGACCAGGAAGTAGATGATGCTCTGGAGAGGTTTGACTTGTTCGGGAGCATTCTGGGGCTCAACAGGTTAACCTCTGGGAAGCATTTCTGGGAGGTGGAGGTCACCAATAAGTCGGGGTGGGACCTGGGTGTAGCAAGTGGCGACGCAAAACGCAAGGGGAAACTCTCGCTGGACCCAGAGAATGGCTACTGGCTCACTGTACATTATGAGAATGAAATGTACGCAGCCCTGACAGCGCCGCCGCTTCGTCTTTCCCTGAAAGAGAAACCTGAGAAGGTCGGGGTGTTCGTAGACTACGAGGAAGGTCTCGTGTCCTTCTACGATATGGCTGCTCAATCTCACATCTACTCCTTCACTGAGTGTTCGTTCAGTGACGAGCTCCTCCCATATTTCAGTCCACATGTAAAACAAGACGAGAAAAACTCTGCTCCTTTGATTATTTCTGCTGTGAAACATTGTGAGCAGGACATGGATATGTCATGAAGAATGTGTAGCAGTCAAATGTGGACGGGGAATTTGATGAATCCTGCCCTTTGAGGAATTTGAAAGAAATGCAAAGTTGTGGAGAATTTGTAGAATTACAATTAGGAAAATAATTGGAAAAGTGTTGGTGGAACTATAAATGATGAGTACTCAACAAGGTGCACTGAAAACAACAAGCCTCTGGGAGTAACAATGCCATACGTCAGGACGCTAGTTTAACTACATTTCCCAATAGCATTAGAGTAGTGTAGTTGCACCCAAAATAGTGTAACATATTCAGCAGCAAGGTATGTTTTCCACTAAGTTCAACCAAAGCAGGTGGTGTAATTAAATCCACCACAAAGTAATGAGTGGATTATGTTACTGTAGCTCAATTTCAGTAGTTTAGCTCCATCAGCTACTGAAACAAAGTAGCTAAAAGAAAGCAAAGTAGTGGGGACATTTCCTCCGTTATTTTACTATATCAGGACACCTAAGAGTGTATTCTTATACCATAGCATTCAACAGGGCAAAGGGAGAAGCAGTGTCAGCATAACTCATGTTAAATTGCAATGTTGTTACCGACAATTTAATATACCTTGTGAACTGATTTAGACTTGAGGTTAAAGCCTTGACCATTACTGGGCCAACAACTGTTATAAATGTCTATAATGCAAATTATTAATGTGTATTTTCTATGGTGATGGTAAAAACTGAAACTATGAGCTGTAACATTAGGTTTAACTTGGGTTATGAGTCTTCATCATAGCTCTAATACAGGTGGTTAAAAGCATTCCTGGGATATCCATAGTAACCACTATAATACGTGAGCAAATGGACTTTCTTAGAACTCGATGAACCCAAGACTTATTAGACTACTTCACAAACATGTATGGATGAAACATTTTTGTGAAGTAGTCAACTTATTCTACTGTGCAGTGTCTACATATAATGTGGCCTGATTAGTCACAACATGTGCTGTAATTACATATGTTGAACTTTAAATAAAAGAAAAAAATCCAAAGTTTCATGTTAAATGAAGTTTCTTTTTTTCCTTCTGTTCCTCTCTGCAATCTTTTTAATCAAACAATTATTTTTGTGATAATCGATTGAAGATAGAGTTACTGCTGGCTGAAACTTCCAGGTAGATCTTCTAATCACTTTAACCTGACTGCTGATAAATTCTCTAATTAACCATTATAATATGCTCGATAATATGTACAGCTAAAAAGTGCTTAACTAAAGGTGCATTCCGAATTAAATAAAAGCCCTTAAAAAGCTTTTTAAAACAGTATTTTGAAATGCATGCAAAATGTTTTACACATTAATGCATCACTAATTATAATCTATTAATATGAAATATAACTATTTTTTACATTCTACACAATGAGTGCTTTTACTTTTGGTACTGTAAGTCACATTTTGACTGCAGGACACTGTGGCATTGCTGCTTTTACTCAAGTACAAAATCGCCACTGAAAGTTTTGAGAGAAAAACATGTCCTATCCTGTATTTGTGTAAACTCTTCACTATGGCCAATCTCTACTTTTTATATTTCAGTGCACAGGAAATGAACATGAGATTTTCTTTATTTTAAGTTTTGTTTAACACGAAATTGTGTGTCGGAAGTCGCTGCTTTGGGCGATTAACAGCAACGCCTCAGTAACGTTTTTGTCTAAAATGAAAGTGAAACGGTTCAGGATGAACACATAGAAGGGGAGACTGCAATAAGACACACATCACTCAGAGGAGCGTCGACGTTAGAGAGCCGAAGGTAAGCTGCTGATTGTGTTGTTGTTTTTTTAAATGTTTGTGTAGAATTGTAACGCAACATAACGCTAACAAATCTTACCACAGGCTTGTTTATAGTCAGCAACCATGTTCCTGTTTGGCAAACAAATAATGTCAGTTCAAGAAAGAATTAATTCAGGAATTTCAGGAATTTGACTTTAAGATGTGTTTAAACGTTATTAAAGGTCAGTTTATTTTATTACTCAAACTGATTGCGGTCGTGTGACCCATACAGGCGACATATATCGAGGTTGTATAACTGTGATCAAAGTGCAAACAAGTTAAGAGTAGGAGGCATTGACACAGGCAGGACATTAATGCAAATATATGCCTACCTTGAAAACCCACAGGTTTCAGGGCGTGTACACGAAATACTCGAGTTGGGAGTGTGTGGAAAATATAATTAATGGGCTGTTCTTTAGCTGCTGTCAGAAGGAAATAAATAAAGTTTCCTATGATGAAAGATTTTATATATTTTTTAAACTTATTATTTTGTATTATTGTTGCCATTTATTTCATTATATTATCTTTCTATATTGTGTCATATTCTTGCTACTATATTGTAATTTTACATTTTTCATCCTCATATATGTTATATAAACGTAGACACTCATATTTATTTGTTATTCTATTTTAACTGTATACTACTTTTCACATTATGCTTTGATTAGATTTAAGTTTATGCTGTAAAAATTCATTCAATTCTTTTTTTTGTGTGTAATTTACAGCAGGAAGTTGTTGATACTCTAGAGTCTAGACCACTAGAGCGCGACTAATCACTGTGTAATCTCCTACACATCCAGGTTGCAAACAGCACAGTATGTCATCAAATAAGTAGCAGTCAGACATTTAAACAATATATTTTTATTTCTTGCGATAAACAAAAATAACACGATTAATAATTCCCATGTGGAAATAGTTTAATATTTTCCTGCATCCTGAACATTTTGAGAAGCAACTGTTGCTTCTACAATTGTGGAGTAAGTGCTTTCCTAACTGCGTGTGTGACTTCTACAGACAATCAACAATCATGAGCCACCAGGTTTGCCACTGCGGCTCCGGATTTTCGAGCTACCACGGTCTGAGAATTCACCAGGGGAAGATGGGATGCACGCCGAAGGGAATGCGTATCCCGGAGAGTGAGCAATTCAGATTTAAAAGATCCATTCGTACATCTGCTAACTTTGGATCTTCAATCTACATAGAAGAGCCAATGAAGAGCATCTTCAGCCCTTCTCGTCAAAAGGACAGCGGACCAAATAAGTCGAGCACTCCAGACAGGGAGCAGGTATATTCAAACAAAAATATAGATTAATTGTGGCCATTTATACGTGTTAAAAACATGTACACACATATTTATTTAAAATTGTATTTTTAAGTTGTTATTTTATATGTATACTATTTATTTACATAAAAACATTACATCCTAATATATAAACAATTATCCCAAATGTTCTGAATCTATGCTACTTTGGTTAACTTTTACACATTTGTTTTTTAACGTATCTGTATTTTCTTGTGCTACTGTAATACTAAATGTTCCTCTTGGGATCAATACAGTTTGATTGCATCGTACATCAAGAGTTACTCTATTATTTAAAAGGAATTAAATTCCATTCCAAGAATACCTTGTCGTAGAAAAAGTCTTTCCTCCGGGCAAGAGGTGAAGTCCGGACTTCTTCCTTGAACACATTCATTTCTAATAAGCTGTAGACGTTCTGGTTGTCTTACAAGTTATAATAGACTCAAAAGGCCACAAACTCTTCTAGCGATTAATTTCACCAGTGGTGCACAGGTACAACAGATTTCTGTAAAAAGAAGTTAAAGTGTTGTGGAAATATTGAGTGATCAATAAACGTTAGCAAAGCTTTGTTGGGTAAAACCCTTAAAATATTTTCTTCCCCTCTTCTCTGTTAGCCTTTGCTGATGCAGATGTTACAGATGTTCGGCACCCCGATGATCCCACAAGTCACAGCGAATGAGACAAACAAATCATGTAAGCTATTAAACTAATTTATTAAGAAGAGGAACAACATACAGATACGATTCAAAGAAGCTTTGTTTGACAGTGACCAACTTCTTTTTCTACAGTATTTGAAACTCCACCACAATACAGCACAGCACATCAAGCCACCAGCAACACTCGTCGAGCGCTTGATTTCGCCAGTGGTGCACAGCAGGTACAGTGGGTCTCGACTTGTTTAAATATCCCACTGGAGACTGGGAAAGTTAACTTTTTATGTACATATGCATTTGTTTATAACTTCATTTTTATCTTTATTGTAACAATGCAGCACCTTCAAGAGTATCTTCATTAATAGATCCATTGCAGACTGAGAAGTTGTACTATCATTTGGTCCAGCTTGCAGTAAGTGCTTTCATCCTTTAGGTGGAGCCACTGTCCTGGGATCGTCCAACAACCACAGTTCAGGAAACAGCCATTCGAGCAATGGAAAGAGAGATGGAGAGGGAAAGGGAAAGGGAGAAAGAGTGGGAGGCTCAAAAAGTACTTAACTTTTAATAATACTTTGAATTGTTTTTACCCAAAACTAGCATTGTAGCTCTAGGGATGCAATGCCAGTCTATTAGTTGGTCAGTTATTCTACCACTCTGGTCTGGCCTTTAAACATCTCAACTACTATCAGATAGATCTTCATGAAATTTGGACTTGTTTAAATATCCCACTGGAGACTGGGAAAGTTAACTTTTTATGTACATATGCATTTGTTTATAACTTCATTGTTATCTTTATTGTAACAATGCACCACCTTCAAGAGTATCTTCATTAATAGATCCATTGCAGACTGAGAAGTTACACACATATTTATTTAAAATTGTATTTTTAAGTTGTTATTTTATATGAATACTATTTATTTACATAAAAACATTACATCCTAATATATAAACAATTATCCCAAATGTTCTGAATCTATGCAACATTGTTTTACTTTTACACATTTGTTTTTTAACGTATCTGTATTTTCTTGTGCTACTGTAATACTAAATGTTCCTCTTGGGATCAATACAGTTTGATTGCATCGTACATCAAGAGTTACTCTATTATTTAAAGGAATTAAATTCCATTGCAAGAATACCTTGTCGTAGAAAAAGTCTTTCCTCCGGGCAAGAGGTGAAGTCCGGACTTCTTCCTTGAACACATTCATTTCTAATAAGCTGTAGACGTTCTGGTTGTCTTACAAGTTATAATAGACTCTAAAGGCCACAAACTCGGACAAAACTCTTCTAGCGATTAATTTCACCAGTGGTGCACAGGTACAACAGATTTCTGTAAAAAGAAGTTAAAGTGTTGTGGAAATATTGAGTGATCAATAAACGTTAGCAAAGCTTTGTTGGGTAAAACCCTTAAAATATTTTCTTCCCCTCTTCTCTGTTAGCCTTTGCTGATGCGGATGTTACAGATGTTCGGCACCCCGATGATCCCACAAGTCACAGCGAATGAGACAAACAAATCATGTAAGCTATTAAACTAATTCATTAAGAAGAGGAACAACATACAGATACGATTCAAAGAAGCTTTGTTTGACAGTGACCAACTTCTTTTTCTACAGTATTTGAAACTCCACCACAATACAGAACAGCACATCAAGCCACCAGCAACACTCGTCGAGCGCTTGATTTCTCCAGCGGTGCACAGCAGGTACAGTGGGTCTCGATTTGTTTAAATATCCCACTGGAGACTGGGAAAGTTAACTTTTTATGTACATATGCATTTGTTTATAACTTCATTTTTATCTTTATTGTAACAATGCACCACCTTCAAGAGTATCTTCATTAATAGATCCATTGCAGACTGAGAAGTTATACTATCATTTGGTCCAGCTTGCAGTAAGTGCTTTCATCCTTTAGGTGGAGCCACTGTCCTGGGGATCGTCCAACAACCACAGATCAGGAAACAAGCCATTCGAGCAATGGAAAGAGAGATGGAGAGGGAGAGGGAAAGGGAGAAAGAGTGGGAGGCTCAAAAAGTACTTAACTTTTAATAATACTTTGAATTGTTTTTACCCAAAACTAGCATTGTGGCTCTAGGGATGCAATGCCAGTCTATTAGTTGGTCAGTTATTCTACCACTCTGGTCTGGCCTTTAAACATCTCAACTACTATCAGATAGATCTCCATGAAATTTGGTACAGACATCCACAGATTTATACAGTGCCACCCATAGACTGTATATGAGAAGTGGAAGTAGTCATTGTGACACAATTCATTGGTTTGTGGACTACCGTTTTGAAGCCTTGAGTTTGGCATTTTGGCAGTCACTACCTTGGTTTGGCCACGACCTAAAGCATACCCTGCTTTATCGTCTATTCTGATCTAAATGGGACTTCGGGTTCATTCATATAAACGGAAGAAGGAAAATAACTTGGGATTTGGCTATTAGTTTAACCAGATAACCCCAATCCATTTTACAACTTTAAAGACCTAATGATTTAAATAAGGGCTATTTAAGGGTTCATATTGGAAAGTTGATTTATCTCAACAAAATTAAAAGGCTAATTTTACAGATTTTGGTAATAAATCAAGTGAGAAGTAGGGTAATTTTCTCATAGACTTATATACCTTCAAATCTATTTTTGCAGCCAGTGGAGTCGCCCCCTGATGGCCATTTGAAAGAATACTGGTTTAAGGAACTTCAGCATTGGTTTCACTTTTATGAACCGGAAGTTGCTGCTTGGTGCCACCATGAGTTTAAGGTTTTCACTTATCCTGTGACATAACATCTACTCGATACATTGGCGAGGCAGAGGTGGGAATGAAATATAGTGAGGGACTGAGAGTCACCGATATCTTGGGGGAGGGAGTTCCAGAGCCTGGGTGCTGCCCTGGAGAAGGCTCTGTCTCCAAAGCTGCGCAGGATTTGGGGGTGGAGAGGAGACCAGATGAGGTAGATCTGAGGGACGGAGGGAGTTGGTAGGGGGAGATGCGCTCAGTGAGATAGGAGGGGGCTAGGTGGTGGAGGATTTTGTAAGTGAGGACCAGGAGTTTGTAGTTGATTCGGAGGGATACAGGTAGCCAGTTTAGTTATTTGAGGACTGGGGTGATGGAGCTTGCGGTGATGCCATATAGTAGGGAGTTACAATAGTCAAGGCGGGAGGAAATGAAGGTCTTTCAGCTGCTGGGCGGGTGAGAGAGTCTGATTTTTGCAATATTGCGGAGGTGGTAAAAGGAAGTTTTGGCAATATGGCAGATATGGGGCTCAAGGGAGAGGGTGGGGTCGAAGATCACGCCAAGGTTGCGTGCCTGAGGGGAGGGGGAAACAGTGGGGCCGTCAATGGTGAGTGTCAGGTTGGAGGTTTTGCTGAGTGTGGATATGGAGCCGATGAGGAGTAGTTTGGTTTAGTTGCTGTTAAGTTTGAGGAAGTTGCATCCAGTTTTTTATGGCTGTGAGACATGATTCGATGTGGGAGAGGTGTGGGTTATGGGGGGATTTGGTGTTGAGGTAGATCTGTGTGTCGTCGCCATAGCAGTGGATGTCCAGGTTGAAGTGGCGGAGTATCTGATCAAGGGGGACGCCTTGGGTGACTGGCGCTGTGGCAGGGAAGTGGTTGTGATGGGAAATGAAGTCGGATCTGTCGGACAGGTAGGAGTGGAGCCACCTGAGTGCAGTACCCTCGATACCGATATCCTTGAGTCTGGAGAACAGGATGTTATTGCTCACGGTATCGAAGGCTGCACTCAGGTCAAGGAGGATTAGGATGTTGAGGGAACTGGTATCAGCAGAGGTGAGGAGGTCGTTGAGGATTTTGAGTAGTGTCGTTTCTGTGCTGTAGAGGGGGTGTCCAGGGAGATGAAGGGAAGAGGCACAGTGGTGGAAGCTGGGGTAGGTGCTTCTGGGTGGGGTACAGGGGATAGTGAGCTATTAATGTTGTTGATTTTGTCTGTGAAAAACTGGAGGAATGAGTCGCATAAAGCAGGAGTAGATGTAGTGAAGCTGTTGGCAAAGGGGCTGGAGGAGGTTTTGACTGTGGAGAAGAGGGTTCTGGGGTTCTGGGAGGAGTCATTGGAAATGGTCTAGGGGTAAGCAGACTGGTCAGCGGTGAGGGAATCTTTGTAGGCAGTGAGGTGGAGTTTGTAGGCTTCATGGTGGACTGTAAGGGGGGTTTCTTTGCTGTGACGTTCAAGTTGAAGGCCAGTGTTCTGTGCCAATTAGCAAATGTTAGCATACTAAAAGGCTAAACTACGATGATGACTATGTTGATTACATCTGCTACACATCAGCATGTTAGCTTTATGGTTGTTAGCATGGCATTAGACCAGGGGTGTCAAACTCATTTTAGTTCAGAGGCCACATACAGCACAATTTGTTCTCAGGTGGGCCGGACCAATAAAATCATAGCATAATAACCTATAAATAACGATAACTCCAAATTTTCCCCTTCATATAAGTGCAAAAATTTGTGAACATTTTCACATTTTATCTTTTTACAAAACATTATGCACAACCTGAAATTTCTTAAGAAAAAAAGGTGCAATTTCAACAATAGTATGCCTCAGTTTATCATTCACACATGTGCATTACAACTTACAGATCACAGTGTATCTACAAAGGCACAAAACATTTTGTCGCGGGTATCTGGAACAGTATTTTGCTTTTTGATCAAAACAACATATTTTTACACTTTGCAAAGTCATCCCGCGGGCCGTATTGGACACTTGGGCCAGTTTTGGCCCCCGGGCCGCATGTTTGACACCCCTGCGTTAGAATGTTAGTCTTCTTCAACTCCATTGGGTATTTTATACTTTTTAACAACCCTAATCTAGCCTTTCAGTGTTACTTTATCAGTCCACTTTCCAATCAGGAATGCAGTCATTGTGCTTGAATCCCTACAATGTGTACATTTTAATATAAGTGATTTTTATCTTATCCAAGATGAGACAAGACAAGATAAGGGATGATTTACAGCAGAAAATTCAGACGAGAGAACAAAAGATGGCTGAAGTCAGATCATCTGTAAAAGACTGCAAGGTGAGCTTCTGCAGTTTTTAACTTTTTTAGATTTGAATAATATTTCTTTAACATCCTCACTGTCTGTTACTTTTTTCAGGGCGACTTGGATGCTGAGTTGCTGGAGATCAACAACGTTTTCTCAGAGGTGATGAGAGTCGTGGCGGACTCTCGGCAGAAAGCCCTTCAACCTCTGGAGGAGAGGTCGGTCATGTCTGCCTCAGATTATAAAACAGTGATATGGCACTGTGTTAATGACATTAACACCAAAGTTAGGGTCATCAATGAATAAAACTAACTGCCTATTGTTACTGCATGTTATTTTTAGGAGGCAAAGAGTGAAAAGAGAAGGACAAGATCTGGTCCAGAAGCTGAAAAGGGAAATTGACAAACTCAAAAAGACCATTGATGAGTTGGACAAAAGACCTGACTTGCAGGTGAGCCATCCAAGCTTTTGAAGTTTTTAACATTTGAGCAAGTCATTATGCGTCTATACTGCTAAATGTCAGTATGAGAGGACACTATCCAGTTCTAGGGGAACTAAGCAAGTATTTTCTGATTCCTTTAAATTATTTTTTACTGATGATGTGACATTTATTACACAGGTTTCTCCTCTACCAGGCCTGGATGAATTCCAAGATTGGAAAAATGTTACTGTTGACACTTTATTCTCCTTCGGGTCACTAAGAATTACAACATCCAACATGATGGAACAAATTCACCAGGAACTCGAAAAACTCTCTTCCGTTGGTGAGTACTCCTTAAAGTGAATACAGACTTCCCCCCCAGCGTTTCCAAGTGGTAATATTGTTTGTGCCGCTTGGAAAGACAACCAGATTGTGTTTGCAATATGGCTACCGCTAGCAGAATTGCTACTCAAGCTCTATCTTCTTCCTTTGTATTCCGGAAATCGAACCTTCATTTTCTTTCCCAAGAGTTCTCAACCCGGAGGCAGATAGAATTGCATAGTGAAAGTGAGATTTATAGGCAACCAATCCAAACACTGATGGTGTCATTATTCTATAGCCTTTACAGTTAAAGCAAAAAACGTGTCTAAACGTGTCTATTTTCACTTTAAAATGATGTATTTAATTCATAGTCACTGTTTTTAATAGAATTTCTCTTTCCACAGAACTCAAGAGGATTGCCACATTTGCAGGTGTGTGACTCAGAATATCAAAAGAAAATTTGAATATTTAAACAGGAAAACTTGGTGGTCAGGGAACCATTGTGGTCATAGTTCATAAGAAAACAGCTTCAAGCGATCACACTCACATTTGGAGTTTTGTTTAAAAGCCTTTACTGGTTTCATGGCCTGTTCATGGCAATTAAACAAAGCAAGCGCAGGTTTTAAACCATGACATGTCTTCTGCAGGGTAACAAATCAAGAGACACCTGAGCCTGATCCTTTAATACAATCACTCAGGGGTGTGTCCTATTTGGGTAATTGGGACAACAGGTGGGAGATACTGAGTGTCTTTAAGGGAGTACTTCCAAAAGATTTCTCAATCTGGAACAGCTGAAACTCCAAGAAACAAATCAAATAAGGGTAAACCCAGTTACTGGATGAAAAGAAGCTAAATGTTCCACAATAAAGGTCTTCATTTAGTCCTGGATATACTGTTCAATTAAAATGAAAATGTGTAAGGAGTGTGCACACATTCTCTTGGATAGTCTGTCAAATCCACTCAAAGATAGAGCCAATAAATCACAAATCATATACATGGCTTATGATAGAGCTTACAAAATGTCATCATTGTGGTGACCCACTTGGGACATAGACATTCACGGAACACAGGAGAGGGGGTACGTCTCCTTTAAGACCGAGGAGCTTTCTGGGTAATGGGGAGAGTTAGCGGAAGTTAGAAATGTACCGGTGAATATAAGTTCACCTGAGGTGACTGTTGGAGAGGGATTATTTACTACTGCCGCTGTATCACTGTTGTTGTTGGGAAGTAAACCTTTTGACTTGACAGCTTGTCTAGCGTCTCCTCGTTTATACGCACGCCCACGTTATAGTGATTTATTACATACGGCTAAAAATTGTGGGAGAAAATCCTTTTAATTTAACTTAATTTCTGTAACACCGTACACCACAATATTCATTCCAATTGGGCTATTTTGGAAAGTGACCTTCATTTAAGAACAGTGTCTTTACAGACAAGCACCAAAGAAGTGCCTCCAATGTCTTTAAAACAAAAACATTTCTTGATTTCAAAACTAAAAGGATAGACTCCCTGCACCCAAATGTGCAATAAAATGTAAAGGCATAAGCATGTTTGTTTGTGTAGGAGGTTTTGAATAGGACAAATGGGGCCATTTGAGCACGAACTTCCAGAGAAAAGACTTTTGGACTTTCAAACTTAATGCAACAGTGTATCCAGGCCTAAATGACATTTTTTGACTTTTATTGTGACACATTTATTTCAACACAAATCTTTACGTATGGTATGTCTTTTATTGAGTCACCATGTTTATCTTTTTTTTTTTTTCAGTTTGGGAAGTCTTTGGGAATAACCTCTTGAATGACACTCGTTATCTCCCACCTGTTGTCCCAATTACCCGATTACGACACACCCCTGAGTGATTGTATAAACAGCTCAGACTCAGACAGTGTTTGTTCGTTGAGTGAATCTCATGTTTTACTAACTGACCACACCACTTTCTTTTTAGACTAAAAAATCCCCCAAATTGACAAATAGTGCAAACTCCTTGCGCTCTTAAAAGTGTGACATTTTGTTTGTCCACAACAACTGACCCTCGCTACAAAACCAAAGCTTTATTCTTGTTGAACCTCTGAAGAGTTCTTTATTATTGCTTTCTTTATGGAGTAGTATCCATTTCAATATTTAATAATTTAAAGTTGAATGCATAAGCATCAATAAGTAGTTTTGAGTGTCACCTATATAAAGTCTAATAAGATTCTATTTCCATTCATCTCCTCAACTACAGTGGATGTAAAGCTGGATCCATCCACAGCACACCAATGCCTTGTTCTTTCCCCCGATGGGAAGACAGTGAGAGATGGAGGAAAGAACCAGAAAATTCCTGATGCTCCACAGAGGTTTGACATGTTCGGGAGCATCCTGGGGCTCAATAGTTTGACTTCTGGGAAGTCATACTGGGAGGTGGAGGTCACCAACAAGACGGGGTGGGACCTGGGGGTGGCAAGACGCAATGCAAAGCGCAAGGGGAAACTCTCTGTGAACTCAGATAACGGTTACTGGGTCACCGTACATTATGAAGATAAAAAGTACGCAGCCCTGACGGTACCACCCGTCAGCCTCCCCCTGAAAGAGAAACCCCAGAAGGTCGGGGTGTTCGTGGACTACGAGGAAGGTCTCGTGTCCTTCTACGATGTGACGACTCAATCTCACATCTACTCCTTTACTGAGTGTTTGTTCAGTGACGGCATTTTTCCATATTTCAGTCCACATCTTAAACAAAATGAGAAAAACTCTCATCCTCTGATTATCACTGCTGTGAAAAAGCAGTCATAGATGTATAAAGTGAATGTGTAACTGGTGCACTGAGGGTTAGAATGCACCACTGTGCCTACATACAGCTTCATGGAGATTATTTTCTTCTTTTGTGTGAAGAAGAATTAGTTTTTTCTACTGTGCCCTGCAGAAATCCCTACGAATACTGCAGAAGTTTTATAATATTTGGCACCACATTGTATATATGCCTGGTGTTGGGGTTAGCTGCCATTTAATACACTTACAAAATAAACTGTATACTTTGTGAATACTATTATGCTGTGTGTTGTATCATTACATAAACAGTACAGGTGTTGGAAAATGTTTCATATTTTTCTATTTTCTTTTCAATGGTGTTAAAAACATTACATGTGTTGTATTAACTGACAACATCACACCACTGAACACTGCATGTAGCTGTTATATTTACAGGTAAAGGTTTTACATATTGTCTTTTCTGTATAAGTTATATTGGTGTGTTCGCAGATCATTTTTCAGACGAAAACATTAGCACCCAGATCCTTTAAAGGGAAGTTGTCTCAGTCTGGCACAAACGAAGCGATGTGTTTGTGGTAGACCTCGATCCAACTCAACTACGAGGTGAGGTGAGCGTTGCATACTGGGATGCTAACAGGTGGCGTACAAAAGCTGTACCTTTTTTAATAAAGAATGTCAGAATTTGTCTAGGTGCTTACTGTAGGTCTTTAAAGATAACTTTGTGTTGTAAATCTTGCTTTTAGTTTTTGAGTACAGTACTGATGGACCAAAGTTTTGAGGTGTAGTTTACTAATCATTCTTTGGTCACAATGAAAATCAAAACCACATGTTGGCCAACGTCAGGCAACAAAACAGCAACACCCTCAAAAAATAACTGATATGAATTTCTTGGCAGAACATTTGTTTTCGTCTAAATGATTAGCTGAAGTTCTGCTGGCATTTCCCGACAAGCAACAAGGAAGGACAATATAATACATCATCTAGCTAACAATTATTGATTTTAATCTTTGATACTATGAGTGATACTGTGGGGCTAAAACCATATGTATGTATATATATATATACACACACACACCCACAAACACACACATATATTATTATAAACCCCTTGAGATGAATCATCTTGTTTTAAAGAGGGTCCTTATCACAATTTAACAGAAAATACAGCACATGAGACAAAACAAACATTAAAAAAGTCTCTCACTTTTTCACTGATCTTACAAGACAAGTTTATTTGTAAAGCAACTTTCAACAACACGGCAATTCAAAGGGCTTTGTGTAAAACATTAAAGACAGTATTGAGGGGACTTAGAAAGACACATGAAAATGATTTAGAGAGTGAAAAATGTCAGCAGAAATCATAAAATTATTCTCCTGATCATCAAAGTTGATACCAAATATTACAGAATGTGACAGAAACGTCCTGAATGATGAACACATACAGTAAGTGTCAATATGTTTCTAATCATTAAAAAGAATTCTGAGCTGTCTTGACTGTGAAAGCACAATGGGTCAATCAATTCTGACTATATGATAAAAACAAAACAATATTCAAATCAAAATCCACTTACTCAGTCAGTGGCTGTTTTCCTAACACGAAGGGTTAAAGTGTTTGGAGGTGTGGTACATTTTAGGGAACTCTAGCTTCAAGGAAATGGTAGCAAAAATCAATGAACAAATAATGAAGGCACATAAACAGAACACAGATATGATCCATGACATGCAGCATGAAAGCAAAAGAAAGGTTGTCAACCTCCAGAAAAATCACGTCCTTATTAACTCTTTCTCTGACCTAGTTGACCAAAACACCGCTGAAGGTGGTGATGTGATCGTTTCCCCAAACATGTGCATTTGCATTTAAGTTCACAAACACCTGGTCCCCTTGATTCAGCTGCAGGAACACAGCATTTCCCCCGTTATCAGCCCCGTCATACTGTGTACTTTGGTCACTGGTCGTCACAATCTGCTGGTTGTTCTTCATCAGAATTAGATGCGATGCGTGTGCTCCTCCGGCATGATAGTAGAAGGTGAAGTAGTAAAGGCCTTGAACAGGTGCAGTGAAGATACCTGTGGAAACAACATTTTATTCCAACAACTGACAAAGCTTTTAAGGAAGTCCTTGAATCCTAGAGTGTTTTTTTAAACCTGGTGGATCACATGGAAAGTGCTCTCAGCCGCTTGATTCATTGCAACGTATTGTAGCAATCAAATTCCTACATATACTTCAGGTCTGTGGACATCGTTCTGTCATCGCATCAACGCAACACGTCAAAAATAAATATTGCAACCAACACGCTTTAGTTATACTTCTTTCAAAACATGTGTAAAGCCTGTCTTAGCTTACAATGATAATGTCATGGATGTTCTTTAAATATTAGGTTGTGTAGTATATAATGGGAGGAGGTTCAGATTACGGAAAAATTGGTCTCAAATGTTAGAAATCAGTAAAACAAGAAAGAAATGTGAAAGGCTCACTCGGCCATTTTGCATAAACTTTTGTGACGGCCCCTAACTTACCAGCTCCCTGTATTGTATCGGATGTTCTTTAAATACTACGTATTTTTAACCTAAAATGTATTCAATTTTGGCACCGTAGCATAAAATAACAATATACAAATGTATTTTTAAATAAGATATTATAGAAAATGTCACATACACGCTACATACCAGTATATTGACTGTAGGCATCACCGATGTTTGTTTTCACAGTTCTGTAGATTAATGTTGTCTCTCTGTTGAAGGGTCCAATGGGTCCACCCCCTCCTGCCGCTGCACTGAATGCCACCAGGGTTCTTTCTGCGTTAACAAAAACATTGTTTTGTAAGTGTATTTCCACACAGTTCTACTTTGTATTTTGTTCATAATAATTCTTTATGGATGTATTTAAATCAATCAGGGGAAAAAGTTTAATTTTACTTTTGTTCTTCAGTTCAATAATCTGTGTTTCACTGTCCTTCAGTCTGGTTTCACTGTCCTTCAGTCTGGTTTCACTGTCCTTCAGTCTGGTTTCACTGTCACTCAGTCTGGTTTCACTGTCCTTCAGTCTGGTTTCACTGTTCTTCAGTCTGGTTTCACTGTCCTTCAGTCTGGTTTCACTGTCCTTCAGTCTGGTTTCACTGTCCTTCAGTCTGGTTTCCATAGCTACAAGTTTTTCCTTAATGATACCAAACTCTTGCAGGAAATCACACATGTCAGGAAAGCATGCCCGTGTGTCACTAGTTTCTCCTGTTTCAGGAGTATCACCAACATCCTGGGCTGAAATCAGGCCGCAGAACAGCGAAACAAACAATACAATGGTGAAATTCATCTTCCAGGTTCAATGTTTTTCAGTCACCTAAACTCTGAATGCTGTGATCCCTCTGGCTGCGTTTATGTTGTTTAAAGGTGACGTGTTCATTGTGAACATGCCCTTTGAAGCAAGGTTTATTTTGCAATGTGTGATAAATATTAATTACACTTACAGGCCTTAATAACAACGTTATCGCTGTTTGTGTTACTTACACGTCGACAGTGCAGAGATTACTGATATGATCCATAGCAAGCAGCCATATTTATTTCACAAAATACAAAGATCTCCTCCTAATCTTTCTTGGCAGAACATTTGTTTTCTTCTAAATAATTATCTGGAGTTCTGCTGGCATTTCCCGACAAGCAACAAGGAAGGACAATATAATACATCATCTAGCTAACAATTATTGATTTTAATCTTTGATACGACAGAGTGATACTGTGGGGCTAAAACCTATACGTACATACTGTGTACACACATATATTATTATAAACCCCTTGAGATGAATCATCTCGTTTTAAAGAGGGTCCATGTCACAAATTTACACAAAATACAACACGAGACAAAACAAACATTAAAAAAGTCTCTCATTTTTTCAATGATCTTACAAGACAAGTTTATTTGTAAAGCAGCTTTCAACAACACGGCAATTCAAAGGGATTTGTGTAAAACATTAAAGACAGTATTGAGGGGACTTAGAAAGACACATGAAAATGATTTAGAGAGTGAAAAATGTCAGCAGAAATCATAAAATTATTCTCCTGATCATCAAAGTTGATACCAAATATTACAGAATGTGACAGAAACGTCCTGAATGATGAACACATACAGTAAGTGTCAATATGTTTCTAATCATTAAAAAGAATTCTGAGCTGTCTTGACTGTGAAAGCACAATGGGTCAATCAATTCTGACTATATGATAAAAACAAAACAATATTCAAATCAAAATCCACTTACTCAGTCAGTGGCTGTTTTCCTAACACGAAGGGTTAAAGTGTTTGGAGGTGTGGTACATTTTAGGGAACTCTAGCTTCAAGGAAATGGTAGCAAAAATCAATGAACAAATAATGAAGGCACATAAACAGAACACAGATATGATCCATGACATGCAGCATGAAAGCAAAAGAAAGGTTGTCAACCTCCAGAAAAATCACGTCCTTATTAACTCTTTCTCTGACCTAGTTGACCAAAACACCGCTGAAGGTGGTGATGTGATCGTTTCCCCAAACATGTGCATTTGCATTTAAGTTCACAAACACCTGGTCCCCTTGATTCAGCTGCAGGAACACAGCATTTCCCCCGTTATCAGCCCCGTCATACTGTGTACTTTGGTCACTGGTCGTCACAATCTGCTGGTTGTTCTTCATCAGAATTAGATGCGATGCGTGTGCTCCTCCGGCATGATAGTAGAAGGTGAAGTAGTAAAGGCCTTGAACAGGTGCAGTGAAGATACCTGTGGAAACAACATTTTATTCCAACAACTGACAAAGCTTTTAAGGAAGTCCTTGAATCCTAGAGTGTTTTTTTAAACCTGGTGGATCACATGGAAAGTGCTCTCAGCCGCTTGATTCATTGCAACGTATTGTAGCAATCAAATTCCTACATATACTTCAGGTCTGTGGACATCGTTCTGTCATCGCATCAACGCAACACGTCAAAAATAAATATTGCAACCAACACGCTTTAGTTATACTTCTTTCAAAACATGTGTAAAGCCTGTCTTAGCATACAATGATAATGTCATGGATGTTCTTTAAATACTAGGTTGTGTAGTATATAATGGGAGGAGGTTCAGATGACTGAAAGATTTGGTCTCAAATGTTTAAGATAAGAAATCAGTAAGACAAGAAAGAAATGTGAAAGGCTCACTCGGCCATTTTGCATAAACTTTTGTGACGGCCCCTAACTTACCAGCTCCCTGTATTGTATCGGATGTTCTTTAAATACTACGTATTTTTAACCTAAAATGTATTACATTTTGGCACCGTAGCATAAAATAACAATATACAAATGTATTTTTAAATAAGATATTATAGAAATTGTCACATACACGCTACATACCAGTATATTGACTGTAGGCATCACCGATGTTTGTTTTCACAGTTCCGTAGATTAATGTTGTCTCTGTGTTGAAGGGTCCAATGCGTCCACCCCCTCCTGTCGCTGCACTGAATGCCACCAGGGTTCTATCTGCGTTAACAAAAACATTGTTTTGTAAATGTATTTCCACACAGTTCTACTTTGTATTTTGTTCATAATAATTCTGCATGGATGTATTTAAATCAATCAGGGAAAAAGTTTAATTTTACTTTTGTTCTTCAGTTCAATAATCTGTGTTTCACTGTCCTTCAGTCTGGTTTCACTGTCCTTCAGTCTGGTTTCACTGTCCTTCAGTCTGGTTTCCATAGCTACAAGTTTTTCCTTAATGCCACCAAACTCTTTCAGGAAATCACACATGTCAGGAAAGCATGCCTGTGTTTCACTAGTTTTTTCTGTTTCAGGAGTATCACCAACATCCTGGGCTGAAATCAGGCCGCAGAACAGCGAAACAAACAATACAATGGTGAAATTCATCTTCCAGGTTCAAAGTTTTTCAGTCACCTAAACTCTGAATGCTGTGATCCCTCCGGCTGCTTTTATGTTGTTTAAAGGTGACGTGTTCATTGTAAACATGCCCTTTGAAGCAAGGTTTATTTTGCAATGAGAAAGAAATATTTACTATACCCACTGCCAATCAGTTAACCTTCGATATCCTAGAGAAATGTTAACAGAAATGTCTCAACTTTTTAATGATTTTCCAGTGACTTTGCAAAGATTTGTGTGTTTCAGGGGATATTATAGCAAACCAAGAAATAATGTTAGTTCGACAAAAACATTTGAAGTTGAATGTATTTAAACTATAAACCACTATTTCAATCTAACCTTCTGGTTTGAAGAGGCCTTAACCACGACGCTATCTCTGTATTTGTGTTACTTACACCGGGACAGTGCAGCCATATTTATTTAACAGTTATACAAAATACAAACAAACTGTTTCTCATTTCTCACTTAAACTTATCAATTTAGCTTGTTCTATTTCTGTGTAGGTGCGTCAAGTTATGTAGTTTTCAAATGCCAGAACTATTTGTTCAAATCACAACAAACAAACACATATACCAACATTATGCATGAGATAAAACCTGCTGCTCAGTCACTACACAACAGCACAGCATAATATAAATCATTAAATTAATTCAATATGTCTAAAAGGGTTTTGCTTCCACCTTTTCATCCACAATTATATTAATCCACTTTTTTAACCCTTTGATGCACAACATGGGTCCAAATAGACCCGAGTGAGTTTTAATTGTAAATATCTTTGTAATAAATTACTTTAATCATTCAGAATTCCAGGAATTCCTCTATTAACTTGTTTTTGATCATCACAAAATCTTATTTTCATTTTTACTTTCTTACTTTTTGAGTGTTTCTTTGCTATATTTTTGGAAATCAATTTATTTAATCATTTAATATTCCAAGTATTCATTAAATATCTTGTTTTTGATGACCACAAATCATTATTTTAATTTTTTCTTTCTTAATTTATGAACTACGGCAATATATAAGACAACACTTTGAAACAAATCACCACGACAGGTACAAGCATCTGGACATGAAACAGAGGCTCCAGAAGGTAGAAGAGTTGAAAAGAAGTCTGGTGTCACAGCAGGCTATGTTCACAAAAGCCAAATCACAAAGTGAGGCTGTTGTAAAGGCTAGTTATATTGTGGCAGCAGAGGTAGCTAAATCAGGCCGGCCCTTTACCGAGGGAGAATTTGATGTTTGTTGTTTGTCGTGTGTCAAGATAAAAGGCAAGCGTTTTCAAATGTGAGCCTGAGAAGAAACATTGTGATCGTGTACTTGAGCTTGCCACCAATCTACAACAACAGCTGGTAGGAAAAGGAAAAGATCGCAAAGGACTCGTCTTACTGATGAACACCTTCACTCAATCCTGAGGATTTTCTCAGCTCAGAGCCTGACCCCAAACATTGGTGAACTTGCATCCAAGATGAGATGCCAGTTGAAGCGGTTGGGATGAGGATCAGCTCCTCAAAATCCGAGGCCATGGCTCTCAGCAGGAAACCGGTGGATTGCCTACTCCGGGTAGGGAATGAGCCCTTACCCCAAGTGAAGGAGTTCAAGTACCTCGGGGTCTTGTTCGTGAGTGAGGGGACAATGGAGTGAGAGATTGGCCGGAGAATCGGAGCAGTGGGGGCGGTATTTCATTCGTTTTACCCCACCGTTGTGACGAAAAGAGAGCTGAGCCAGAAGGCAAAGCTCTCGATCTATCGGTCGATCTTCGTTCCTACCCTCACCTATGGTCATGAAGGCTGGGTCATGACCGAAAGAACGAGATCGAGGGTACAAGCGGCCAAAATAGGTTTTCTCAGACGGGTGGCTGGCGTCTCCCTTAGAGATAGGGTGAGAAGCTCAGCCATCCGTGAGAGACTCGGAGTAGAAGCGCTGCTCCTTTGCATTGAAAGGAGCCAGTTGAGGTGGTTCAGGCATTTAGTAAAGGATGCCACCTGGTCGCCTCCCTAAGGAGGTGTTCAGGCACATCCAGCTGGGAGGAGACCCCGGGGAAGACCCAGGACTCGGTGGAGAGATTATATCTCCTCACTGGCCTGGAAACGCCTCGGGATCCCCCAGTCAGAGCTGGCGGATGTGGCCCAGAGAAGTGAAGTTTGGGGTTCCTTACTGGAGCTGCTGCTCCCGCGACCTGACCACGGATAAGCGGTAGACGATGGATGGATGGATGGATGCCCATGTGTTTGTCCAAGACTAATGTTGCCAGTTCTGCTTTCCATAGGCTCTCCATGATTGAAACATTTCTGAGGTAGTTCAGTTTAGCAGAGCAGCTCTCAGTGAGTCATACAGGACTGTCTCAGAAAATTAGAATATTGTGATAAAGTTCTTTATTTTCTGTAATGCAATTAAAAAAACAAAAATGTCATGCATTCTGGATTCGTTACAAATCAACTGAAATATTGCAAGCCTTTTATTATTTTAATATTGCTGATTATGGCTTACAGCTTAAGAAAACTCAAAAATCCTATCTCAAAAAATTAGAATAGTTCCTCAGACCAAGTAAAAAAAAAGATTTATAACAGCAAAACAAAATCAAACATTTGAAAATGTCCATTAATGCACTCAGTACTTGGTTGGGAATCCTTTTGCACGGATTACTGCATCAATGCGGCGTGGCATGGAGGCAATCAGCCTGTGGCATTGCTGAGGTGTTATGGATGCCCAGGATGCTTCAATAGCGGTCTTTAGCTCATTAGCATTGTTGGGTCTGGTGTCTTTCAGCTTCTTCTTCACAATACCCCACATATTCTCTATGGGGTTCAGATCAGGGGAATTGGCAGGTCAATCGAGGACAGTAATGCCATGGTCAGTACAACAGTTACTGGTGGTTTTGGCAATGTGGGCAGGTGCCAGATCATGCTGGAAGGCTGGAGAGGCGCCAGAGTCTGGAGAAAGGCTGGAGAGGAGCAAAATCCAAGTTGCTTGAAATCCAGTGTGAAGTTCCCACAGTCAGCGATGGTTTGGGGAGCCATGTCAGCTGCTGGTGTTGGTCCACTGTGTTTCATCAAGCCCAGAGTAAATGCAGCTGTGTACCAAGAGATTTTAGAGCACTACATGCTTCCGTCTGCTGAAAAGCTCTATGGAGATGAGGAATTCATTTTCCAGCATGATCTGGCACCTGCCCACAGTGCCAAAACCACCAGTAACTGGTGTACTGACCATGGCATTACTGTCCTCGATTGGCCTGCCAATTCCCCTGACCTGAACCCCATAGAGAATATGTGGGGTATTGTGAAGAAGAAGCTGAAAGACACCAGACCCAACAATGCTAATGAGCTAAAGGCCGCTATTGAAGCATCCTGGGCATCCATAACACCTCAGCAATGCCACAGGCTGATTGCCTCCATGCCACGCTGCATTGATGCAGTAATCCGTGCAAAAGGATTCCCAACCAAGTACTGAGTGCATTAATGGACATTTTCAAATGTTTGATTTTGTTTTGCTGTTATAAATCTTTTTTTTTACTTGGTCTGAGGAACTATTCTAATTTTTTGAGATAGGATTTTTGAGTTTTCTTAAGCTGTAAGCCATAATCAGCAATATTAAAATAATAAAAGGCTTGCAATATTTCAGTTGATTTGTAATGAATCCAGAATGCATGACATTTTGTTTTTTTAATTGCATTACAGAAAATAAAGAACTTTATCACAATATTCTAATTTTCTGAGACAGTCCTGTATAGTGTTTGTTTGTTTTCCAGTTTATACTATATACATATATCAGATTTGTATTTTTCTCATTCTTTCAACTACTTTTAAAACATTACTTTGGAACACAATAACATGTTGCGTAAAGGGGTTACTTTTTTACAATTTCATATTAAATAATTACATTGCCGTTACTAATCCCAGGAAGAGTCTGTTCCACACGTATTAGGAACGGATTAGGGAACTACAACAAATATCTAATATTGGCTCAGGTGTTTGAATTTATGTGTGTGTGTGTGTGGGGGGGGGGGGCTCTCTTTCAAATGTATGGCTCCAAAAATGACATAAATCAACATAAATCTTATTATTATTGGCATAGTGATACTAAAAATATATAGACAGGTCGATATACCACCTGACCCACAACAAATTGCAACAAAAGGTTTCTCAGTGGTTTTCATTCCTACTGGATATACTGATCAACAGAAAAAAAGTATACCAAAATTAGACCTCCGGAAATGGGTTAAAACTGGGTTACTTCCAAGATGGCCGCCGCCGGGCTTCAAAATCACTAAAACAGCTATAATCTTTTCAATAATTGTGATAGAAACATAATTGTTGGTTCTAGTCCATGGTTTTAAGAGGTGTCATTTAATTTCAGATATGGGCAGTATTTAACCTCAAATCCAAGATGGCGGCAAACAATGTATTTGTCCTTGTTGAAGGGTGACATCTCCCTTGAAAGTCTTGAAGCATCAGCTGCAATTGTACAGATCACTGATAAACTTGATACAAAGAAGTCTCAACTTCGATCACTTGCAGGCTGTTGCTGATGCCTTGCCAATAGTTGCAGCAGCTGGACACCAGAACTACACGAAGTCCGCTTACCTCTACGTACAAGAAATGGCTAAACTGGAGAAAAACCACCCAGATGTGTATGAGAAGTTTCAAGATGGCTACGATGTGATCCGGCAAACAAACCCAGTTTTGGGCAGGCCTCAGCTGTGATCTAGTCATTGAACAAACACTCATGAGATCACTAAAAAGCACCGGTGGCTTGACTCATGGCAGTAAGATGACAGAGGAACAGCGAGCATTGTGGGCAATGTCAGCCCCCATAACATCTGAGGTCAACATCGCCATGCAGGACACAACAAGCGAACAGCATAAAGAAGCAACGGGTGCCAGAATTGAAAGAGACGCATCCGACCTCTCGAAGATAAGCACGAAGCTGAGCACATTTTCACCCGTCTCCTTGGATCCTGCATTAAGAAATGTCATCAATGGTATCGTGGCGAACAAAGACATCAACGTGCATGAATATGAATCTGTTGGGAACAAAATCATCGAGAGAATGATTGGACAACCTGTGTTTTCCTTCTCTATTAAGAGGAAAGAGAAAGCGAAGACCCTGGAAAATTCATCTGCTGTCCAGGTTGCTCCTGACAGAACCATCGATCCCAGCTTGCTGTTCCAAAGATTCATGGTGGTATCCCAGACAGGTGATTTGTCACTTGAGGAAGTGATGAAGTATGAGCTCAGTCCATACCCACCATCCCTCTTTGAGGACAACAAGATCTTGAGGAAGGCCGACAAACCTCAACTCGCTGAAGCCGTCAATGACCACTGTACCAAGGCACTGGCATGTGAAGGAGCACCCGATACCACACCTTCAGCACACCCTCAGACTGAAAGATACGTGCTTGATGGAGGATCCTTGCTGCACAAACTCAAGTGGAAGAAGGGAGATACGTATGGTAAAATAGCCGGAACATATGCGGACTTCACAATAAGGCACTATGGGGCAGCAACTGTTGTATTTGATGGCTATGGTGCAGGTCCTTCGATAAAGGATAATACTCAGCAGAGACGAGGACAAACCAACAGGTATCCGACTGTGAACTTGACCGGTGAAACCGAATTTGACGGAAAGAGAGATGAATTCCTATCCATCGGCAGTAACAAGCAACAACTAATCACTTTAATAGGTGATCAGCTGAAGAAAGTGGGCTGCACAGTTATTCAGGCAGAAGGGGACGCTGATGTGGACATTGCAAAGACAGCAGTAAACAGCACAATTCCGCATTCCACCACACTAATCGGAGAGGACACGGATTTATTGATGCTTCTGCTTCATTACTGTTTGGCAGATGGGAAACCACTATATGTCAGATCAGACAACCAGTCAAGAAACAATCTGAAAGTATACGACTTTAAGTATTTTCTGGCATTTTAGTAATTCACTTGTACAGTTCCGATATTACTTATAGCCATTGTTTCTGATGTCAAACTTTTTCTGTAAAATTCTGTTGTAGCTGTATTGGAAATATCTTAATATAAATGTTTTTTAATGGAACATAGCATGCAAGAACAAAGGGTGACACTATTTTGTGTCTCCACTGGTAGCAGTTGAGCGTTTGGACGCTGCGTGAAAGTCTAGTTAAAATTATCATGGCATTGATCAAATGTAATAATTAAATAAGACTACATTGCCACACTCATTTAA
The DNA here is from genome assembly GCF_900634415.1 of Cottoperca gobio. Lineage (NCBI taxonomy): Eukaryota > Metazoa > Chordata > Actinopteri > Perciformes > Bovichtidae > Cottoperca > Cottoperca gobio. Next base: position 12,577,398 of record NC_041372.1, read on the forward strand.
GAAGTAATGTATTTCACATAGAAATGACAAAAACAAACAGCGTTGGTTTTAAAGTATTTGTCTTTCATTTTTAATGAGAGCAGAAACAGATTATTTTGTCATTTCCCCCCCCCCCCCCCCCCCTTCCCGATATCTTAATAGTTTTCCAAGATTGTAATAATCTTAAGACTGTCCAGTGAGTTTAGGTTTACTCGCTTTAAAAATAGTACAAGAAAGTGTTTCTTCTCTTCATCAAGTAGAAAACATTGAAACAGGATTACAGTAAATTAGAGAAAATTAGAAAAGGGGTGAACCCCGGTCTGTGACTTTAGGTAGGACATGTCAGGGAAGGTTAGCCTCTGTTAGCCTCACATTCATTATGAACCTCAGAGGTGAGAGATTAGCATACTTTAATACAGTAACAAATGATATATAACATATTAAGCTGCAACCCTGTTCATCAAGAGATGCAAATCCTCTGTTTCTTTAATGATCTCCTTCCCTAACTCACGATAAAAGTTTCCCACAGGGTCATTATATTTGTCCCTTACAGGAAACCATACAGGAAGCAAAAAGACACAAAATGTGTTTGCTGCAAGATGTTAGAAAAAACTGCTACTTTTGGGGTTTTGCCATTTCTGGCAAAATTATAGGGAAGTGAAAAATGGCAGTAAACATTTATTCATCATCGTCGTCATCATCGTCATCATCGTCGTCATCATCATCGTCATCATCGTCGTCATCATCATCGTCATCATCATCATCGTCGTCGTCGTCGTCGTCGTCATCATCATTGTCGTCGTCATCATCGTCATCATCATCGTCGTCATCATCATCATCATCATCATCATCATCTGGGTCGATCTTTCCAGATAGAACGTCCTCGATCCACTGCTCGAGCTCGTCAGCTGTGGGCATGTCATCCTGGTCGTCCATTTCCATCCACACGCTGTCAGCCTGCCAATGATGGCCACACAAAAACATTTACAGAATTTTAGTTTCTTTTTTTATTTATATGTTTTTTATAGTTTGTTGACTAAGAATAACTTTGCTATATCTTTAGATAACTCCAAAGTATCTGAATTATGTCAAACTTTAAATCTGTTTTTCATTTTAGGTTTTTGCAAGGGGTAGGAGAAGTTTCTCACGTCTTCAACATCCACCACTCCAATGTGAGGAGAAGAGAGGTCAATGCGGAAGGTCCTCTCCCAGTATGGCACCAGCTGAAAGAGGGATACAGACAGATTAGGAGTTATATATCCTGGTGCAGTGTAAATTACATTAGAAACTGTTGTTTTTATATATATAAAACGATAATTCTGTGAAATTGTGTTTTTTAAGACATAAAAAGACAGATTATCAATTCAAATATTACAACAGCATAAATTATTTTGAAATATATACGTCTCAAATCGGATGCTGCCCATAGCTGCCCATAGTGTACAGCCGCGCCGTGAACACTTCCGTAGTGCGTGAATTTTGACTGAGTATCGTTGTCTCAAATTACACAGGGCTGCTGCGCCCTCATCTGGAATGATGATTGGCGCTGTTAGCTAGCTAGTTAGCTAGCTAGAAATGTTAACGTTTGCGGTACCAAATCATTACAGACTGCTTAATTAACCCGATAAAATTAACCATGGCTTCTGTCTGACATCAAGAAAAGCACATGTAGGCCTATAACTATTATTTGTATAGCGCTGTGTTCAATGGCGCAACCTCATCCGCTACTTTCTAAGATGGCGATCGTTGAGGGTGAGAAGTGTTACGTTTTTGACAGCTATGAATGCAACATCCAGATACTCATATTGCTCTGCATTATTATACTTATGCACTCAAAATAGCATGTGTAAGTGCAGAAGTACGCAAATTGAGACACAGCATCAGAAAATGAAAAAACCTAAACAAAAGTGCAATATAGTACATAAATAGTTCTTGCATGGTTGCATACAGTGTAAGTGAGAAATGTTCATACCAGGGGGAAATTGTCGGGGTCGATCCAGATGATGCTGAGGTTTGGGTTGTCAGTGTTCTCGCGTGCCACCTCCTTCAGGATTTCCAGGAATTCAAAACCGTCTAAAGAAAAGTTCAAATGTAAGGTACCGTAGTGAGCCAAGTGTACTAAAGTATTGAGTATATGTGATCGTCCAGCTGATTCAACCAGTATGTGGATAATATATAATATATATCAATAATAGAATTGTATATAAAGAGGCACTAAGGTAGAACAGTACCTGTGTCATCTTCCTCAGCAAAGGCAACAATGTGCTCTCCGTCAATGTCATCCTCCTGTGAACACAAAAAGAAGGATATGACAAGGATGAGCTATATTTCCACTCCAGATAGACTGGTTAGAACCATAAGTTTTATTGGAGAAACATTGTTTAACAGATTACTTTTTTTACATTTAACAGTTTTAGATCACTTACCCAGATCTCATACATGCTGTGAGGCTCAAGCTTCCTCAGTGTTGGCCTGAAAAATTGAAAATGAAATTGTTATATTCCAATAATTTATAGAAAAAAATTGCGGTCGGCTCTCCTCCCGGCGATGTAGTCTCCTGGCGAGGAGCTAGCCTTTTCTTGACACATTTGCAGTTTGATAAACAGTAAATTCATCAAATTCAGTGCCCCATATAGCTTTTTCCCAAACTATCATAGCTTTCATAGGGA